>NC_049992.1:1048668-1073573 GCF_000003815.2 Branchiostoma floridae | reverse complement strand
AAAATGGGCTTTGATCTTGGTCAATCATCCCAGCCGTGCGTAGCCGTGCACCTTCTTCAAGTTCACCATAGAACAGTTTCTTGGGCAGTCGGTGGTCTGGCATACGGACTAGATGTCCATTGGAGCTGGGACTGCATCAGCATGATGTAGATACTCGGCATGCCTGCGCTGGTCAGTACCTCTGTGTCTGGAATTTTGTCTTGCCATTTGATGTTGAGAATCTTCCTAAGGCGTGTGATGTGAAAGTGATTGAGTCTTTTGGCATGTCGTCGGTAGACTGTCCATGTTTCACATGCATACAAAAGTGTCGGAAGTACAGTTGCTTTGTACACCTGCAGTTTTGTCTCTAGTCGAATTCATCGCCTATTCCAGACATTATCATGAAGTCTGCCAAAGGTAGCACTCGCTTTTGCGATCCTGGCATCTACTTCATCATCAATGTTAGCATTCTGGTTAAGGGTGCTGCCAAGGTAAGTGAATCTGCTAACCACATTGAGTTTTTTTGTTATTTACTGTGATGGTTGGCTCCACATAGGGTTTTCCTGGAGCTGGTAGATGGAGAACTTCTGTTTTCTTGGTGCTGATTGTCAAGCCAAAGTTGTTACATCCATTTGAGAAGTTGTCAACACTGCACTGCATGTTGGGTTCTGAACCGGCATTTAGTGCACAATCGTCGACGTCGGCAAAAAAAGTCCCTGACAATATCTGTCTGCACTTTGGTTTTGCTTGTAGTCTCCTAAGGTTGAACAATTTGCCGTCTGTTCTGTATCTGATGCCAATTCCCACATCTCCTCCACTGAATGCATCCGTTAACATCGCAGTAAACATGATACTGAACAGCGTGGGTGCTAGACTGCTAGTATACAACCCTGCTTTGCACCGTTTGTAACCGGGAATGGGTCAGACAGTGCGTCACTGTCCCGCACATGAGCCTGCATGCCGTCATGGAACTGCCGCACAAGATTGATGAACTTCAAGGGGCATCCGTATTTTGCCAGTATCTTCCAGGGACCTTCCCTGCACACTGAATCGAATGCTTTTGTCAGGTCAACATATGTGAAGAGTTCTGCTCCTGGCATTTTCCTTGCAGCTGTCTTGCAGCAAAGATAATGTCAATAGTTCCTCTGTCTTTTCTAAATCCACACTGACTCTCTGGAAGCAGTCCTTGATCAAGATGTACTATAAGGCGATTGAGAAGGATCCTAGCATCGTGGATGCATCCGAGATCTAAACACTGGAATTTGATTAATTATGCCATTGGTAGGAAGAGAGACAGACAGGATGTTCGGATCACCAAATCTATGTGTGGTGCTGAATGTTGGACTGATCACCGTCTTATAATCACCAAACTGAACATTCGTATCAAACCCAAGAGGCGTCTATAAGGGATGAAACCACCAAGACAACTAAATGCCAGTAAGCTAAAGGATGCTGAAACAAAACAATTGCTTGTAGACAAGCTGAGAGATAAACTAGAGGCTGTCTCACTGGATGACCAGAACATAGAAACTGGCTGGAAAAACCTCAGAGATGTGGGTTAATTGAGTGGGGTAAGGAGTGCTCCCTGTGCCAGCCATATGGGCACGATGGGCTGGGCACGAGGGGCCGACTGTACCATTATACGCGTGGGGGGCCTTTCTTAACTGGGAAAAACACATTTTCAATCAATTTATTTTTTTTTAATTTTCTATCGCTAGAGCACCCCTTCTGTGATTCTCAATCATCAGTTTTTAACAAATGAGCTTAATTACTCAAAAGACGTTGTTGTTCGGTGCAGCCAAACCAATAAATAAATAAATACTCAAAAGACACCCCCCATAGGTATCAAAGAGTCTACGGTCACGAAAGGCTGAAACTATAGGCTATCTTCTCCAACTGAGAAATCAATTTTCTCTTCGCCAAGAAGAGTATGAGATTGCTGACTTGGGTCTGTATGTAGGTCAACAGCAAATAACTCCAGAAATTGTGGATGGAACTTTGTGATTTTTGGTAGGTGTGTAGCGGTTGTCAAAAGGAATCCCAAGTTAGAAAACGGTTTACCTGGCGTTTTCCTACGGTACTGCAGCAAGTTTGGTATGTTTTGGGGGTTTGTTTTGGGCAGCATAAGTCAAAATGCAGCTGGGCGATTTTCACGATACTTGGTAGGTGTGTAGTGGTTTTGGAGAGGAAGGTCAAGTGCGAAAATGGTTTACCTAGCTCTTACCTACGGTGCTGTAGCGGGATCTGTATGTAAGTGCGTTTGTCTGTATGCAAGATAACTCGAGAACCCTTGAATGGATCCTGATGATATTTGGTAGGTGGGTGGGTGTCAGGAAAATGAAGGTCAAGTTCGATAATGGGCCCTCTAGTGGCTGCCTAAGGTACTGCAGCAAAACTTTTAAATTATACACTTCGTGTTCTGGACAGGCTGTGGTCATGATTTTTGAGTGGTAGATAGCCCTTGGGACAGAGAGTAAGTGCTATGAGTTTGGACCCCCTAGCGGCTTTTTGGGAACTGCAGGCACCGATTTCCTTTCAAATTTTGGACGAGAATAACTCAAGAACGTGTTGACGGATCATCAGGATTTTTGGTATGTAGATAGAATGAGTGATGACTTACACAATGTAATACTTATTATGCAAATCAGCAGATAATTTGCATAATTAATGAGGAACGTTCATAAATCCATTCCAACAGCATATAACTCAAGAATCTGTGTATGGATTTTCATGATATTTGGCATTTGAGTAGCGTTTGCAGAAAGGAAGGTTGTGTTTAAAAATAGTTGGCATATCATTTTCCGTTAGGACGGTAGCGGGCCGAGTGTGTGCTACCGTTTGTTTGTGTAATGCATAACTCGAGAAGCCTTGAAAGGATCCTGATAATATTTAGTAGGTGGGTAGGGGTCAGAATAACAAAGGTCGAGTATGATAGTGGGCCCCCTAACGGCTTCCCTTCCTAAGGTACTGCAGCAAAACTTCAATTTTTTACATCTTGTGTTCTGAACATGCTGTGGTCCACCCCGACCAATCGAATGGGGATGTCCCCCGCAAATGTGCACACTCCTCTAGACAAGGGGACACCCCTCGACTTTCAAGGGGATATTCCTCTTGAAAAGGGGATGTCCTTCCCTTTATAAGGGGATGCTCCTCCGAAAATGGTATGTTTACCGGGCATAGGGGTCGTCCCTCCAACACCCCTGTCGGCCTGTGGAATCGGCCGCTTGCCCGACAAATTGCTTCCTAGTTCATCTAAGCCACAACATCCGCAACTTTCAGCCCGCCAGTGCTCTGGACAAACCTTACAGCTCGCAAGGCAAGGATATCTTTTTATTGAAAATTGAAGCATGTAGAAAATGTAGCCGCCCGCGCGGCAGACCATCACTTCTGTTCAGTGTTTTAATGGCGGCGTATCGCACACCCGACAAGCACAACATCGAGTTTTAGCCTAAATATCTGCGTGTCTGTCGAAATTTAGGGCCTCCCTCCCTAATACACGTACACGGGAGAAGTTTCTAACACAATGAGGTTAGTAGTAGTTGGGTATTTTCGTACAACGCGGCTTCATGGCCCGATACATGTCAGTGTGCTTGTCGAGACATGCTTCCCTCTTCAGCACACGTACTCGCGCCGGTTTCTGTCACTGTTAGCCGTCGTTATCGGGCGTTTGATGTAACATCGTGGCCTTTTGACAGGCCATAACCAATAACTACGACTAACATCGTGTTAGAAACTTCTCTCATTTATGTGTGTAAGGGAGGGAGGCCTTAAAACTCGACAGACACGCATATATTTAGGCTAAAACTCGATGTTGTGCTTGCCGGGCGTGCGATACGCCGCCATTAAAACAATGAACAGAAGTGATGGTCTGCCGCGCGGGCGGCTGCATTTTCTACATGCTTCAATTTTCAATAAAAAGATATCCTTGCCTTGCGAGCTGTAAGGTTTGTCCAGAGCACTGATGGGTTGAAAGTTGCGGGTGTTGTGGTTTAGGTGAACTAGGAAGCGATTTGTCGGGTTAGCGGCCGATTCCACAAGCCGACAGGGGTGTTGGAGGGACGTCCCCTATGCCCGGCAAACATACCATTTTCGGAGGAGCATCCCCTTATAAAGGGAAGGACATCCCCTTTTCAAGAGGAATATCCCCTTGAAAGTCGAGGGGTGTCCCCTTGTCTAGAGGAGTGTGCACATTTGCGGGGGACATCCCGATTCGATTGGTCGGGGTGGTGGTCGTGATTTTTGAGTGGTAGATAGCCTAAGTGACGACTTACATAATGTAATGCTAATTATTCAAATCAACAGCTAATTTGCATAATTAATGAGGAAAGTACAGAAATCTACTGAATTCCATGATAGGACTTTCAAACTTGTTTGCATTATTTTTGGCTGAAAGGTACTTTAGATAATAATCTACATGGAAAGATGCATTTAGTTGTAATTAGTGGCCAATTAACAGAAATAAACTGTTTTCTATATATATATATATATATATATATATATGTATATATATATATATATATATATATATATATATATATATATATCAATCATTTTGACCTATATCTATAGACACAGCTGTTGCACAGATGTTTTGCTGGAGGAGCTTGTGAGCTGGACGCTGTTACACTGGGGACAAACACCTCTGGAAGGCATGAAATTCTGATTGACCAGGCAGGGTACCAGGTCATCTGTGATCACAGACTTGTTTTGGGGAGCATTTCGTGAGGATCACAGTTCATGCTACTATTTAGTAATACATGAATAAGACCTTAAACTTAAAGTCTTAAATACAAAGTAAAGGCATGATTATTTGGCGAAGAGATGTGTTTGTCGAACTCTAGTTTATAATGTTTTCACTGGAGCAACCATTCTGTGATTCTCAATCATCAGTTCTTAACAAATGAACTAATATTACCCAAAAGAGACCCCTTAGCATAGGGGTCAGAGAGACTACGGTCACGAGAGGCTTCTTGCTAACTGTGAGAAACAAATTTTCGATCAATTTTTTAGATATTTTCTATTACTATAGAGCATCTGTTCTATGATTCTCAATCATCGGTCTTTAACAAATACGCTTAATTACTCTAAAGAGACCTCTCGTGACCGTAGCCTCTCTAATACTTAAAGGGTGTATTTTGAGTAATTAAGTTCATTTGTTAAGAGCTGATGATTGAGAATCACAAAATGGTTGCTCTAGTGATAGAAAATAATGATTATAAAAATTTATTGAAAATTTGTTTTTTTCCCAGTCAGGAAAGCCCCCACACACGTATAATGGTACAGTCGGCCCCTCATGACCAGTCCCTCGTGCCCGGCCTGTCGTTCCCATATGGCTGGCACCGGGAGCGCTCCTCACCTTTCAAGGTGCTTTATGGCATGGCTGTGGATAATGTCTTCGATTACGTATACTTTACAGGAAACACCTGTCAGTGAAACAGGGTCGTAGTTACTGAAGACCACTCTACATCCCTTTTAAAAAATGGCGCATATGTTTATTTGTTTATTAGACTTTACCATAAAATACAATGGAGGGAGGAATCAAACTGCTAGTCTTCAGGGATTTTCCCCTTCTAATGAGTGTTGGAAGATATTAGTTAACACAGGTGCGATTTTACTGGCTGCCATTTTGCCAACGTGGTATTTGGTCTGGTCCGGATGCTTTAGAGGGATGGAGACGTTAAAGAAATTTATAAATTAAATCTGTTAGTATCTTCTGTAGCTATGAGGTCTCAGGACTTTTGTTATGATAGTATATTGTTTGTTTGAACTATTCTTTATTCGAGAACACTCAATCGGCTTGCCGGCCGCTTTTTTCGTTGAGGTCATGATCAGTGGGAGGGGTCAGGGTCAAACAAATTAAACAAAGATACTATCAAACATCAATTTAGAGTCCTAACATAATTAGTCAATTTGGAGTCCTATCATAATTATTCCATCGTTCAAAATAGGATACACAACGTAACATGAATCGAGTCCGTAGTCGTCCGACATAAGTCCTTTACCGTGACAAAAGTCTTTTGACGGTTGAAAGGGAGAAAATGTCCTAACTTACTGTGTTAGTCGGTTCCAGATGAGCGAGTCGGAGTATGCCAGGGATCTTCTATAAATCTCTCTGAGGGGCTTTGGTGCCACTAGGAGATCCGAAACACTTAATCTTTAACTCCGGATAGCCCTGTCCCTGCAGTATGTGAACGTACGGCGCATATAAGGCGGTAACCAGTTGTTCAAGGAGGCCTTGTGAACCAGTAGGGCTTAATGGTAAATTATCATCTCTAGGTGTACAGTGCAGAAAAGTCTGTATCTGAAAAACATAATATTATCCCCTTTTGGGTTTCCAGGGTTTGCGGGCTGCCCAGAGAAACACAGACGGGTGTGTACAGGTGATGCAGGCTGCTACAGCCCCAGCCGTGTTTGCGACGGGGAATGGAACTGCATGGAAGACAAGGAGGACGAGCGGGACTGTTTCGGTATGGTTCAGTTCTACACAGGCGGGACTGTCCCGATATAGTTTAGTTATACACGGGCGGAACTGTCCCGGTATGTTTCAGTTCTGCACGGTCGGGACTGTCCCGGTATAGTTCAGTTCTGCACGGTCGGGACTGTCCCGGTATAGTTCAGTTTTACACGTCCGGGACTGTCCCGGTATGGTTAAGTTCTACACGGGCGGGACTGTCCCGGTATGGTTCAGTTCTACACGGGCGGGACTGTTACCACTGGGGGAAAGGGTATCGGATGTAGCCATATCCGAGCAGGGATATTTGCGTATTTGTAACAAATGCTAGCGAATGCAAACGGATTCGAGTTGGATCCCTAAAATATCCGAAATTTGGATTTTTGGGATCCGGAATGAAAAGACTCAAACATATCCCAAATGGGATTTTCCACGGATGCGAAGTCGTTTTTTTAGGGATTTCTTTGAATACCTGGAATGATTGGATCGCAAAGAATCCCCAAACGGTATTTCCCTCGGATGCGAAGTCGATTTTCAAAGGATTTCTTCGAATACCTGGAATGAACGGGTCCCAAAACGGCCTTTGCCGCGGATGCGAAGTCCTTTTTATAGGATTTTCCTCGTATATTTGTCATGGTCGGATCCTAAAAAATCCCAATATGGAATTTGCCGTGGATGCGAAGTCGTTTTTATAGGATTTTCCTCGTATATTTGGCATGGTCAGATCCTAAGAAATCCCAATGCGGCATTTGCCGCGGATGCGAAGTCGTTTTTTTAGGGATTTCTTCGTATGATCAGATCATAAAGAATCCAAAACGGGATTTTCTGCAGATACAAAGTCACTTTAATGAATTTTCCGCACATTTGACAAATCACAATATCATGTGTGCCCAATTACTTTCTTATAAAAGGCTAACACGATTTGAAATAGAAAAGAATGCACAGAATAATCTTATTCTAAACCAGTCCTGAGAAGAACTAAACGACGTAATGTCATCGAGGCCGAATCCTGTCTGCCACATGATATGTATACAGATACAATATTGCAACAAGAATGGGTTATACCAGGTATGTACAGAGAGTTCCTGTTATCTGATTATGTTAAGGGAAAGTTGAATCCTTTAACCGCCAATATCACATGACTTCTTATACTTCCAAATAGAATATAGGATCAAACGGGAATACAATTTGACTTTTATGTAAAGCTGACATGGGAGTCTGGCTAATTTTCTTCTACGAATATCTGTTCTATTACAAATCAAAGTCTTCGCGATGTCCAACTCTAAGGAATTTCCACATCCGGCTACAGGATACAGATAGTGAATCCAGCTTGTAAAGTACAACTAACATGACTTATAGTATCAGTATGTACAGCTTCTCGCAACAGCACAAAGTCTCCTTTCTATTAGTGACAGTGCTTCGCTTCTTTTCAGGCTAGTTACGCCCTGATCCCTCCCAGCTCAATTCCTTCTGTGCCCTTCCTGTAGTCCAGTGTTCTCCCAGCTGTTGACACGGCCAGAGAATGTCGACCCGCCTTCTGAAAAAGAGAAAGAATAATCCCATCAAATTTTGAGATAGCTAAAGCATCCATGTTTGATGGATGCGTCCGTCAAAGTAATTAGGATGTATATGAAAAGAAATGGTGATTGGCTTGTTATACAACAGGAACAAATGCATCTGATTGTGGTATCGCCATTATCAGCGTTACATTCCGCATTATCATACCAAAAAAGTCCCCCGGGAGGGCGCGGCAGAAACAGTCTAGCGTTGCATAATTAGTGACAAGGTGTGATCTGCTTCCCCGGCCGGACTTTGCATTGTGTACGAGACGTCGCATATAAACAAACACGTAAACACCGTTGGAACAGAATGCGAATAAATACCAGACTTGAGACAAACATATATGTATACAAGTACTGTTTTGATGATGATTCAAATTTTTCCCAAATAAGTCAACAGTTACTCAGCAAGTATCATGCTTGTGACTTGTGTTTTGTAAGGCTCCGTTATGTCGTTTTCTGATAAGTTTCTGTTCAGCCCAAGCATACCAAAAGCGCTACTAACTACTAGCCAACAAGGAATATAGTCACAAAGACGAATTCAAAGCGGGTATTGTTTGGAAACAATCATTGTATAAAACATACCTCGCCGTGAGATCCGCAGGACAGTGATGTAAAATAGCTCCAGGACGCCGAACTACAAAACAGGGCTGGCTGTTTCAGTCCCTCGATCGCCGTCCCGTCCGTCGACTGCCACTTGAGTTTGGTCACCGCCTCAACATCACCCTACTACAGAAGTTCACACACGTGTGTACAAATCCATATCCCGAGTTCAACGTTTCAAAAAGTTTGAGGTACAAAAAGATTGCGGTCCTCACGGACAACGCTAACTATCTCCGCTTTATTTTTAAACTGACTGATATGCAGTCTGATTGGTCAGAGAGACAACGATTGGATTACCCACAATACACCGCCCCAATGTACGGATGCAAAAAAATACAGATATCCCAAGATTACCAACAATGCACTGCTCCAATGGAATCCCCTCCACTGGAGTAATCCACTGGAGCAGTGCATTGTTGGTAATCTTGCCACGAATGCAGAAAAAAACCATTTTGCATCCTTACGAATCCGAGTATCCTGGTATCTAGCGTAACGTGGATTGTCCCACTTGTATTGACGTTACAAACTGTGGTGTCCGAGGTACAAAAAGGGGGAAAGATATGACCAATCTAAAAAATAAAATATATGCTCAAAAACAAGAGTGCTAGCCACGCATACATAAAAAGTAAGTATTCTTACGGAAGCTGTGTTACCATCCGCCACGAAGTAAGTAAGCAAACGAATTCCGTGTTTGCATCCACCACGAGTTTCGGATACCAACTAATGCGTTACGGATGTGTATGGGATCCGTGATTTTTGGTAATCTTTGGTATCCGTCAGCATCCGTCAGGATGTTGCAAATTCGTATCCTTGGTATTCGTCTGCATCTGAAGACTTTTCGCTGATAAACAAGAATCCTGACCACGTATTCTTTCGTTTGCGTTAAAACTAAGTATCCATACGAATACAATGTTTGAATCAGCTAGTGGCTTACAGATACTAACGAATCCGTGATTATAAGTAAGTATCCATACGAATGCAGTGTTAGCATCCGTCACGAAGTACTGAGTATACGGGTTCTGTGTTTGTATCCACCGATGAGAGTTACGGATACCTACGAATGCGTTGCGGATGCAAGTGGGATCCGTCATTTTTTGAGATCCGTGATGGTTTTTGGGATCCGTCAGCATTTGTCAGCATACGTCAGCATCCGTCAGGTGTTGCAAATTGGAATCCGTCAGGGCAATGACCCCTAATTGACGGCTGCGCAGAAGGTCCCCGGTGAGTCCCCACAGGATTGATTTTTAAAAGTATCAGAAGATGTGTTTTTCTTTGGAAATGTTGGCATCTTGGAGCTGTATTCTACAGGTAAGGGTTGTAGGTTTTTTATTATGTCGAAAAAAACAGACTTTCAAGCCTGTTTTGGGTGCCTGGAACACTAGAAAGAAGTTTGTTATGTAGCTGTCAGATAGGGTCAAAGGTCACCGAGTTGCGTTTGGATGCAAGTCACATGTGTTCCAGTGGTCAGAAAGTTCCGAAAAGTTGAGAATAGACATTTTAGAAGCCGGGCTACCCTCTCAGTGTTAGTTTTTCGAGAACGAAACGTCAGGTAGGTGACTTTTGACAGCTTCTATTTGCCATTAAATGCATTATAAGGATAGGGAAAACATGATTGGTGGTCACTGCTCGTCAGCATCCGTCTACATATTCGGTCTTTTCGTCTTGTGTACGTTATGGTTCAGTTCTGCACGAACGGAACTGTTCCGGTATGGTTCAGTTATACACAAGCGGGACTGTCCCGGTATGGTTCAGTTCTACACGTCCGGGACTGTTCCGGTATGGTTCAGTTATACACAAGCGGGGCTCTCCCGGCACGGTTCAGTTCGACACGGGCGGGACTGTCTCGGTATGGTTCAGTTCTACACAGGCGGGACTGTCCCGGTATGGTTCAGTTCTACACGGTCGGGAACTGTCCCGGTATGGGTATATCATGATCTTCAGTCATCATCATACCTTCATGGCCTTGAAATTGAGGGAACAGGAATACGTGAGTCTATGAGGGGCTTTCTTTCACCAATATTCTTCCTGAACCCAATACAAACTAAAGGCCGACATTTTCTTGAGACCAAATACAGCATATTTCGGCCATCTAACTCCCAATACAAAAATAGACTTCCAAAATCACCCATTTGGAAAATCACTTTTACTAATGAAGATTTAACCCAAAAATGAATCTTACCAAATTCCGCCGTTCAAGAACGGACTCCAGTGCACACTATGTGAATGTGCACAATAGACCAGTCCAGAAATACTCCCTCTCAAACCTTGGCCTTTTGAATAAGAAACCGAATCCAAAATTGAATTTAACAAAAAAGGTCCCCCGTGCATGAAAAGTTATAATAGACCAGTCTAAAAAACACTTGCACTAAATATGGAATTTTGAATCATCACTCGTCCAAAACTGAATTTGAAAAAATCCCCCTTCCGTGTAAAGCCGAGCAGTCCAAAAATACATCCGCTAAAATAGGACTTTGACATAATCACCAAAGTCCAAAAATGGATTTTTAAAAAAGCCCCCTCCGTGCAAGAATTGACTCATCGAGCAAACCCATGTAAGATTGCAAATTAGACCAGTCCAAAATAACCCTATTGAAAGACTTTGACAAGCTAGTAGTCACCAAAGTCCAAAAATCAATTTTTAAAAAGTCCGCCCCTCCGTGCAAGAATGGACTCTCCCAACACACCTTCTGTAAAATTACAAAATAGACCAGTCCAAAAATACACCCACTGAAAGATTTTACATAATCAATAGTACAAAGAAGAAAAAACCTCCGTGTAAGAATGTACTCTTCCAGATAACACCGGGCTCGCTGATTGGCTGCCTAATTCCCCTTTTGGATATAGATTCAGGCTAAGTGATTGGTTACCTATATATTTAGATTAGATAGACATACAGGCCTGCATGTGCAGTCTGCAGGTGGGGGGTCAACGACTTGACTAAAAATTTATATTTTTGGCTCCCATGCCCTTCTATAGAAACCAAATGACCTGAAAATTGGTACAGAGGTACATTGGACATATGACCCCAGGACCCCATCAGCACTTTTTCTCATGGATCCAAAATTAGCTATTTGGTTTTTTTTTGCACCTTTGACTACCATTGTATATTTTTGGCTCCTATGCCCTTGTGTGGAAACCAAATGACCTGAAGCTTAGTACATAGGTGCATTGGACATATGAACACAGGGCTCCATGAACACTTTCTTCATAGATCACTTAAAATTAGTTATTTTGAGGTTTTCGGCCATTTTTGATTAAAAATGTATATTTTTGGCTCCTATGCCCTTGTATGGAAAGCTAATGACATGAAATTTGGCATGAAGGTGTGTCTGTAAAGTTTCAACAGTAATCCATTATTACTTTGGGCATACATTACTTTAAGTTGTTGAATTTTGGAATTTTTGCCATTTTTAGACTAAAAAGTTTTGGCTCCTGTGCCAATGTATGAAAACCAAATGATCTGAAATTTGGTATGAAGGTGCGTACGGTATGTGGCCACAGGGCTCTATTTACATCTATGGTGTACATCAATTAAAAATTGTTAAATTTGGGATTTTTTGCCATTTTTACCAAAAATGTATATTTTTGCTTCCTGTGTTATGAAAAAGCCAACTGATTTGGAATTTGGTATTGGGGTAGCTATAGCACTATAAATGGAAAATGGACCACATATAGACCAGTCCAATTTGCATAGATAGGGGTGTTCTGGAAGAGTCCATTTTAGTATGAGGGGTAAAAGAGGTTTGTAGCGGGATGATGTTGTAGGACAGGTCAACTCCTGCGAAAGGTTGATATGGAACAGTACATTTGGGCATAGGTATAAAGATGGATTGCAATATCCTGTATTTGCTCCCAAGTAAACGTCGGCCTTTCTAGTAATGTTTTTTCTCCTGTCAAATCTTCCTATCGAATCATCTCCGTCATTCCTGGACCGAGTGACCGGAAATTTGGTACAAGGGTGGAGTGGGCCAATACCCTTACGCGTTTTTTTTTTCTTCATTTTTTTTTTCATATCTGCCTTTAAAATGATTTTATTCATGTTTTGGGCAATTTTTGTTTACATTTTGCCCCCCTGTGCCCTGGTATTACAGCCGAATGACCTGAAATTTGGTACACAGGTGCCTTGATCATATGCCCACAAAGAACCAATAACAGTTTTGGCATACGATACAACAAAATGCTTAATTTTGCCTTTTTTGGTATTTTTTTGCCCCGAAAAGGACATTTTGGCTCATTTTGGCCAAATGACCTAAGATTTGGTATAGGAGTGCCATCTGCATGGATTCAATAACACTTTTGGCATACAGTACAGCAAAATGCTTAAAAATGGGGATTTTTTGGCCATTGTTTGACCAAAAACGTACACTTTTGGCTCCTGTTCCCTGGTCTTACAACCAAATGACCTAAATTTTGGTAAATTGGTGCACCAGATATTTATTTAGATGACCCATGTATAATTTCTGGCATAAACCACTTCAGAATTATATATTTGGGGATTTTTTTGTACTTTTACAGAGGTGTCAACGACCTCAAGGTTTTTGACTTCCCACCTGAAGACAGCATGCATGTGCACATGTCTATATACTCGTAACTTGATTAAAGAGGCAACCAATCACGTAGCCTGAATCCACATCCCGAAAGAGATTTGGCAGATAATCAGTGAGCCTGGTGTTATCTGGAAGAGTCCATTCTGGCACGGATGGATACATTTTTTTAAATACATCTTTGGACTGTTGATTATATAAAGTCTCTCAGTGGGAGTATTTTTGAACTGGTCTATTTCGCAATTTTACATGGGGTATACTTGAAGAGTCCAGTCTTACACAGAGGGGTGCATTTTTTAAATTTGTTTTTGACTTTGATGATTATGTCAAAGTGTTTCAGTGTGGTTATTTTGGGACTGGTCTATTTTGCAATTTTACATAAGGTGTGCTGGAAGAGTCCATTCTTACATGGAGGGGGAATATTTAAAATCCATTTTTGGGATTTTCATTTTAGGACTGCACCACTTTACATAGAGGCATCGCAATAAAAGTCAATTTTTGCTTGGAGGGGATGTGTTTTCAAATTAACTTTTGAACGAGTGATGATTCAATATTCCATTTTTAGCGGAAGTGTTTTTGGACTCGTCGATTTTACCTTTTCATGCACAGGGGCCTTTTTTGCTCAGTTCAACTTTGGACTGGGTTTCTTAATCAAAAGGCCATGTTTTCAGTGGAAGTATTTCTGGACTGGTCTATTGTGAAAATTCACATGGGGTGCACTGGAAGAGTCCATTGTTGCACTACCACTGGGAATTTTGTAAGATTCATTTTTGGGCTTAAGTCTCATTAGTAGAAGTGATTTTAAGCAAATGTGTTCCATTTTTGCACGTTGGAATAGTCTATTGTTGCATAGGGAGGGAGATGGCTGAATGTGCTGTATTTACTCTCAAGCAAATGTCGGCCTTTCTAGTTTCTCAGTCTCTTCTTCTCCTTCTCCTGTCAAATCTTCAAATGGATTCAACTTTTTTTTCTCTTTTGGCCAAATGAGCTGAAATTTGGCATGCAGGTAGGGGTAGCAAATACCCCCAGACGTTATCATTTTTAGAACAAATATATATATTTTGATCCCTGTGCTCTGGTATTACAACCTAATGACCATAATAAAATTTGGTACAGAGGTGCATTAGGCATATGAGCACAGGATTCCATCAACACTTTCTTTATAGATCACTTGAAAATGAGTTATTTTGGAGTTTTTGGCCTTTTTTTACCAAAAATGTATATTTTTGGCTACTATGCCCCTGTATTAGAACCTAATAACTTGAAATGTGGTACATAGGTGCATTGAACATATGACCACTGGAATCTACCGACACTTTCTCCATAGATTACTCCAAAATTGAGTTATTTTGTGATTTTTGGCCATTTTTAGCCAAAAATGTACATTTTTTGCTCCTTTGCCCTTGTATTGAAACCAAATGACCTAAATTTTTGGCATGAAGGTGTATAGGACTAGTGCCCACGAGTACTTTCTTTTCATTTTGAGCATACATTACCTAAATTGTTGAATATGGGGATTTTCTGCAATTTTTAGACTAAAAATGTTAAATTTTGGCCCCTATGCCTTTGTATGAAAACCAAATGATCTGAAATTTTGTATGTAGGGCTCTATTCACACATCACTTTGAAATTATTGAATTTTGGGATTTTTTGCCATTTTTGACCAAAATTGTATATTTTTGGTTCCTGTGTCATGAAAAAGCCAACTGATTTGGAATTTGGTATTGGGGTAACTTTAGCACTAGGTATTGAAATGGTCATGGGTCACATAGACTAATCCATTTCGCATAGAAAGGGGTGTTCTGGAAGAGTCTATTTTTGTATGGGGGTAAAATCAAGTTTGGAGTGGGATGATGTTGTGGGATAGGTGAACTCCTGCAAAAGGTTGATATGGAACAGTACATTTTTGAATAGGGATGAAGATGGATTGCAATATACTGTATTTGCTGCCGAGCAAATGTCGGCCTTTATAGTTTATACATTAACTTTGCAGACAGCTGCATCAAGTACTGTGAGAGGGACCTTTTTCTTCTGCGAGACATGGTCCAATGCCGTGACTTGAATGGCTGTATCAAGATTACAAATGTTTGCGATGGCAAGAGTGACTGCTTGGACGGCTCTGACGAGGTCAAATGTGGTGGGAACTTTACCTGTAACTTTTTTTTCATAAGTCTGTTTTCTAAGGATATAACTGCAAGCGAAATTTTAATCGATGCATGTTCTTTTATCAAGTAACGTTTGGTTTTAACTTGAAAGTTCATCTGTGTTGGTAGAAGTCATTCTGAATGGAACTAAGCTGTAATTTCCAACACAAAAATGGATTTCCAACACAAATTTTCGACTTATCAGCTCTAGTCTTTGTCAAAGAAAGACAAAGATAAAGGTGAAGCACAGTAAGGGGGAAAACAGAGGCTTTGTTGTACTTCTTTACGTGAAGGTGGTGTCAGAAGGGCTTGAAATAATCTTCACTGCACATGGGATAAAAAGCTGCTTTAGACCGTCCATCTTGGTAGCACCCAAGGACAAAACTCTTTAAGGAGAGTAAATGTGGTGTTGTGTATCATATACTGTACCAAGGTCAAACATCAAAGTTCCGTGTTAGGAATCGTACATTAGGAAGACAGAAAGATTACTCAAGACCTGGTTCCTTGAACATAGACGCCGAAGTTCAACATCTTCAGAAGTTTCCCAAAACACATATATAGAGTCGCCTGGACACTCGCTCACACTGGACAAAGTGAGAATCTTAGATACAGAACCTGACTTTGTTGCCAGAGGAATAGAGGAGGAAGCTATCTACCTCAGGGCTTTACGGACATCCTTAAACAGAGACGGAGATCGCCATAGACTTTCTGCAACTTATGATCCACTGTTCACGAAGTCACGTGTGCTGTCTACATAACGTGACGTCACAGCAGCAGTGGATTTTTCAAAGATAAGGACTGATCAGTCGAAAATTTGGGCAAGTTTATTTAGGGTAGTTTAGTTTGTGTTGGAAATCACAGCCTGGTTCCATTCAGAATAACGTTTGGTATGGTGCTCAAAATCATTGTAGGGAGAAAAACTCATTGAAATGCTCATTCCCAATTCGACGCATGCCTCCTTTGGATAGACGAATTCTGCTCCCTTCACGGTTTGTTCGGGGACACTGCTTTCTGGAAGTGCCGTGATGCCCCCGGTTGTATCAAAGGAGAATTTCTCTGCAACGGTGTTCCTGAGTGTGGGGACGGATCGGACGAAGAAAACTGTCACAGTGGTAAGATTCCTTTTTCACATTATCATGCTTTGTTGCATATTTTAAAACGAGTGTATAAAAATTCAAAAGTTCGGAGCAGAGGATTGTTGTAGAGATCTTATAGACATTGAAAAAAGTCCACTTTGGAGAGAAAGAAAGAAAGAAAGAAAGAAAGAAAGAAAGAAAGAAAGAAAGAAAGAAAGAAAGTGCTCTGTTCCAATTTATAGAAGGAGAAAGAAACCTGGCAGAAATAAAAAAAGATGTTTCCAACCAGTAGTCAAACACAAACCTTCCAGAGCCCCACCTTAACAAGAAGCAGAACACTGAGCACCATTGATGAAGAAGGAGATCACGATCAGGACGTGGTGATAAGGATACTAGCAGAGAACGCAAAGTTGCGAGATCAACTGAAGTATGAGTTGAAAGAAACAAATGAGAGGCTAACAAAGATGGAAGACATCACAAAACGACAGGATAAAGCAAGAGCAGACATTGCTGACGAATGCGACAGACAGATACAGAGCATACAGTTTGAATTAGCAGACAACAAAGATGCTCAATCAAAACAACAGGAAGATATAGACAGTTTGAAAGGAAAGCTTAAGAGAATAGAAACAAACCAAGTGAAAATGAACACATCAATGGCATCATACATGAAAAGAATACACTCACTCGAGACAGAAATTCAAGCATGCATAAGGAAGACAATCCAAGACAAAGACGCTACAGCTGAGCATAGTAAACTAGCTGCCTATGTACAAAATCTGGGTCATACAGTGGAGGAGAGAATCAAGGAGCAAGAATGTGCTCTGTCGAATACACACTCGACTGTACGGGAACTGAGGGACAGACTAGGACACTTAGAAGGTGCTAGAACAGCAGACTTAAGAAAGAGGCAATCGCCGGACAAAGAAAGAAATAAGAAACTGGAGACTAGCAACAGTAAAGCTGTAGGACCTGTAACTGGAGCTAATAGATTGCCAAATAGGAACACTGGCAGCGAAATGCAAATGGAGAGTTATGCAACAGTGTGTAAGGGTAACTGGGCACAGGAATCAGAGATCTCATCATTCCTCAGAAAGGCGAGACATGACAGCACGTCGCGAGACCAAGATAGAATGAGACAACTTGAAGACAACAACAACCCAGAACACAACCTAAAAACACTAAGCACTTAACGAACCAGAGATGACCACGGGCCAAGAAACCAGCTGACCCAGTACAAGAAAAAGAAACCTAGCACAACAGAAGCCATAGTACAGTTAGATCCAAGCCCTATATCAGGAGCAAAAACACTGCACTCATTACAGAACCAGGTGCGGAGAAGGGAGAGAAAAGAAAGCACATAACAGAGAATGTGCTAGACACAGACCATGAAGTAATTGAAATCAATGAAGCACCGATGAAGAAGAGACGTGTCCCGTGCCTGGAAGAAAGTAGCACCACCAATCCTGCTACTCAAGACAAGAGAAAGAGAATCATCTCGCATGAAGACAACGATGATAGTAATGCTGACGACATGTTCAGAGACTTCATTGGAGTAGAGAGAAGGAGAATAAGGAGGAAGAGATTCTTCTTGGGTTATATGAAGAAAAATGACCCAAAGAAATTGCAACAAACCATCTTCAGGTATTTATTTATTGAAAATGACAACAAGTCATTACACTGGGCCAGCCTAGGCAGTCTATTCAAGCTGATGACGGCTGACCCACAAAGATACAACAAACAAATCTAAATTACAGATATGTACATAATAGGCCACATAGGCTACGTAGGCTATGAGGAGCAGATGGAAGGTGCTGTAAATCGGTTTGTTGATGTTAAAAATGAATGCAGAGCGTCTGAGAGTTTTTGGTTTGTAGCAGAGTTTTGACCTGGAGAACCATTAAGGAGGACTCCGGACTTCAGGTATGCCCAGCGCAAAGGAGTCCAGCTATCCTTTGTAAGATTGATGCCTACCAAACAGAGAGACTTGTACTTTACTAGAATCAATGTGCCTCTATACCAAGCACATAAGGTTGTGGGAGAAAGATTTTGGCCCCCTGGAATAGCCTGCAGAAAATGGTTGTCTGGAAGAAAGTACAAGGGCAAGGAAGAGAGAGACACAGAGGAGGAGAAAGCAAGTCCCAGGCCACCAGGGACCCAGACACAGCTATGAAAGCAGGCCATGACAAAGAGAGAGAGCTGTCAATTGGATGTTACAATTCAAGAGGATTGTCCACAGCAATACCGTTTATAACAAAACACCTACCACAAACAGACATAATTGCCATTTCAGAACACTGGCTGTTTCCGGAGGCACTAAGCACACTAAGTAACATCCTACACAGCCACAGAGGCTTTGGGAGAGCAGATGAGAGGCTTAAAAAGCACACATTGGGACCTTGGAAAAGAGGTCAAGGGGGTGTAGCCCTACTGTGGCGAAAATCACTGGACTATGCGGTACACAAACTAGAGGCAGGGAACGATAGAGTCATAGGGATACGACTCCGATTGGTAGGAGGACAGAGGCTGTTCATTTTTGCGGTATACCTTCCCCATGCAGGGGAAAAGGTAGACGAGTACAGACAACATGTAGACATGCTGAGAGACTTGTACAGGAAATATGAAAATGAAGGAACTGTTATCTTCATGGGCGACTTCAACGCAGATGTTGGAGAGCAAGGAGGCCCAAGAGGGAAGGGCTCACCATCCAGGAATGGCAGTGAGTTGGCAGAGATCCTGAGTGAGCTGGAGATGACCTCCCTGAATCTGAGCCACATATGTACAGGCCCAGTAGAGACATTTGAAACAAAGAATACTAAACACAAGTCAACTATAGACCATATCATAGTACCAGGAGAAATAGTAGCAGAAGTGATATCATGCAAAATAATGGAAGGTGATGTTCTGAACATGTCTGATCACAAGCCAGTTATAGCCATCCTGAAGAACAAACCAAAAGAATGGAAAGAGAGTAACCCTACAGAAAAGCTGGACTGGGAAAGAGCAGGGGATCGACTTCTCGTGAACACGTACGAGGAAAATGTTCAGAGGAAGTTAGAGGGGATGGAAACCCTCACACAGAGGTCAACAGTGGCTATAGAAAAAGAACTTATAGCGTTAACCAGAGTACTAAGAAGTACAGCGGCTGAAGTGATACCAGCTAAGGAAATAAGGAAGCAACAGCGGCCATACTGGTCACAGACCCTTGTAGACACACACAAGGAAGAGATTGATTTATGGCTACAGTGGAAGGAGGCAGGAAAACCGAGGGAAAAGGACAATCACTTATACAAAAAGTACAAAGAAAGTAAAGCACGATTTAGAGCAGAGCTGAGGAGAGCTAAACTACTACAGGAAGAACAAGAGAATGAAGAGTTAGCAAAGTTAGCTGAGACTGATGATAAAACCTTCTGGAAAAGGATAAGATGCAGAAAAGGGGAAATAGGCAGACCACAGGCAGTGAGACTGGGGGATCAATTCCTGACTGACCCCAAAGAAGTGAGAGAGGCTTGGGCCAGCCATTTTGAAACATTGGGAAATGAACAGGAAGAAGAGAGTAAATGGTTTGATGAGTCACACCAGAAAGTAATCACTGCAGAAGTAACTGAGATGGAGAAGGAAAGCCATAACAACTTAGAGGGCATTCTAGAAGAGCCATTCCTACTCACAGAGATTATTACTCACAGAGAGCAAGGCTGGAGGTAATGATGGATTAACATATGAGCACATTAAATATGGAGGAGAAGCACTTTGGGCAAGAATGACACTGTTGTTCAACATGATGAGAGGATTGGAATACATACCTGAAGAATTCAAAAAAGGAATCAAAATACCCCTACTTAAGCAGGGGAAAGCAGATAAAACTGACCTAGACTCTCACAGAGGGATAACACTGTTAAATGTCATGGCTAAAATCTGGGAGAAGGTGCTACACAACAGATGGAGGCCTTGGTTGTTGGCAAGAGGTATACCACATGAACTACAGAGTGGGGGGCAGATCGGATGCTGCAACATAACCACCGCCTATACCGTTCAAGAAACACTCAACCACTACAAGGAAAGAAACAATGCAGTCTATGGGTGCTTTCTGGATACAAAGAAGGCGTATGATACAGTATGGACCCAAGGAATGCTGTACAAAGTGTACAGAGAAGGAGTGAATGGAAAATTATGGAGAATATTGAAACAAATGCACACTGGAAACACTTACTGTGTATTACTGAATGGTGAGATGTCAAGGGAATTCAGAACATCACGTGGGGTGAACCAAGGCGGCGTTTTGTCGCTCACCGGCTATCTCTTAGCGACAAATGACATCCATGCAGAACTTCAAGCCCTAGGTGGTGGCGTGTGTATAGGTGAAACCTACTTTGGATCACCTGCACTGGCAGATGATAGAGATAGCTTTATTGCACAACAATTTTACGGGGTACAAAGTATGGCATCAACATCTAATACAGAAGTTGTAGTATGGGATAGGTTTGTTACAGTCATTGGTGGCTTTTACAATCATTGGAGGAGTTTCTAATGTCTAAACTTTCTTTAATATATGTTCCTATATCTGTCATGTAGGGATTGTCACATGTCATTATGTATTTGAATTTGCACTTCAGGTCCATTGTGATAAATCTTTGTGTATAAGATGACAGCCTTGTGTACAGAGAATCTCGTATATCAGAATATTTGGGACATACAACAATAAAGTGATATTCGTCTTCAATTAGCTCTGGACAGAATGGATATATGTCTTCTTGCAAGCACCAGGACGGGATTAGAGAAACTGATAGGTGCATTGCATGACTATGGAAGGAAATGGCGGTTTCAATACGCCCCGGAAAAAAAAAGCAAGGGTGCAGTGTTTGGAAAAAGGGTAAAGGAGCACCCCACAGCAGCAGTCCTGACAAGCAATTGGAAGATGGGAGCATCCACAATCCCAGAAGTAACTGTGGTCACCCATGTGGGGGTCCAACACTCGACCGACCTCAGATCATCAGAGGCCATAGAAAACGCTTGCAAGAAAGGGAAGGGTAAAATCAGTGCAATACTGGAAACGGGTTCTGAGGGACATACTCCAAACCCCATAATCACACAACACAATTGTAATCCCTAGCATGATGCATGGCTGTGAACTGTGGTATCCAACCAACACCGACCTACTTAAGTTAGAAAGAGTCCACAGAGCAGGGGTAAAACAAATGCAAGGAATGCACTTCCAGACAGAGACTAATGCAAGTCTGGGATCACTAGGGATGCTGACATTAAAAGCCATGATGGACAAACGCAAGCTACATTTCTTTGGGAGGCTGAAGGCAACTACCTAGTACAATATTGGCCAAAAAATCTTCACGTACAGACTTTACTCATATATTCTAAGGAGAAAGTGCCAAACTACCACAGGCTTTGCGAGAGACTGTTTTGCAATTGCCAAAGAGTATGGACTCCAACAATACCTGGAAAATTATTGGTTAACAAGGGATTTTCCTTCAGTAACGGAGTGGAAACGAGTGGTTACGACAGCTGTAAATCATAAGGAAGAGCAACGGTGGAAAGCCAGGGTAGCTGAGCGACAAACATGCCCCAGATTCTACAAATTACATCACACAACCCTGCAGCCCAACAAACTGTGGACACTGGCCAGAAAGAAACCCGAACACAGAGTTAACTTGCAAAACCTCATACATCTGAGCACTGCTCCGGTGAACCAAGGCAACAGACTGTGTCCACATGTGATAGAATGACTCAGGACATTGTAGGACACTTAGTAGCCGAATGCAGTACATTTAACAACACCAGAACTGACATAGCAAATGAGATAACAGACAAGCTTGGTGTTAATGCTGCTGTTAGAGTTTTTCAACAGCCTGATGAAAGACTAGTGGAGATTGTCTTAGGGGCAGAAGTAGTCGAAGAAGAGGTAGGAGCAGAGAGTTGGGAATGTTTTATCCTCGCAGTGGCTAAAATTATAAAGCCTTTGGCGTCTATGGCTTTAAAGCACACGATATGGAAGGACTCGAGACTGGAAATATAACAGAAAACAACAGTAAACAGAAGCATGTACACGACATGAGTTTGGAAAGAGAAAGAAAGAAAGAAAGAGAGAAAGAAAAAGAAAGAGAAAGAAAGAAAGAAAGAACAACAGACAAGAAATCTGGATCTATATTGCCAGTATAACGCACCAGCTGACACACGGCGAAGCACCAAGTGGTTATATTACACTGTACGACCTGTCAGACCTAACCACTTCACATCGGATTGCAAATCTTGTTTACAGCTATTTGGGGAGGATTCCCGAAGAAAGCTGGACAAAAGAAAAGGAAAGAAGCTAATCAATAGTCCAGCATCCTGTGCAGTTTAGACATCTGCAGAATCTTACACAATGCATAATTTTTTTGCAGATATTCCATGTAGTTTGTACATTATACATTAGAAAATAACGCTAGTCCACCTTCATCCTCGGAGTGACCTATTGCTTTCAAAAACATGATATCATATCAACGAACGGTGGTTTCAAATGGCAATATTTTCAAAAATTAAAATGTATTGCAGATTAAACAGCAACAATCGTCCGTTGAGGCGATAACCTGTTTTCAAAAACAACGGATATAGGTTACGTCGCGGATAAAGGTTAATTAGCGTTACGTCTCTATATATAGTTCTATCCGATTTCTTTTCTGGCTACAAACTGCAGGCGCTCTGTGTGAGTCTATCGGGTACTGGCCCTGTCGATCCGCACTCCCTCCTTTCCCGAGGTGCATCAGTCGGCAGGAAAGATGTGACGGCTGGGTGGACTGCAGCGACCACTCGGATGAGATCGGCTGCGGTAACGCTTCTGCTGACTTCTATTCATTTACTTATTGTTGTTGAAAGCTGACAAGTAAGAAGTTCAATGTATACAAAGCATATTTTCAAGCTAATATTTTCATTAGGTTTCGTTTATACATTTTAATCTTGCAGCACTAAGGCACACATAATTCATTTAAATCTCTTTTATTAGGTTACTGTGGAGAGTTTGGAATATCTCTGTATCGCCAGATGCAGGATGACGTCTGGGTATCGTGGCCATGGGGTTCTGACAAATTGTCCATGTATCATGATGGATGCCTTTGGAACGATCGTATCTGTGATGGCGACCTCGACTATATGGGAGAATCCGGCGTTCACGATGAAACTGACTGCGCCCAAGGTTCCTTACAATTTCAAGCGCTTGCACGATTTTTTTTTATTATGTAGCGACGGCATCCATGTAAGAAGATGAGAAATTATTCATTGACAAGCATTCAATTGATTTTTAAAATTATATCCAGTCAACTTTGCTTGAGTAACAATGCACGAAAATAGAGATATTTGGTGTTGGTTAACTTGGGAGATACACGGCCTCAGTAAGCCGGCGTCACAGTTCAAGCGAACGCCGGGGCTCGATGTTTCACTCTTGAAAGCTGAAGTCATTGTCTCTCCTACCTGCTGACGAGCTGCTAAAAAGCCCATTTGGAGCTCACCGACATATCGGCTGAGCTCATTTCTTGGTTTGTGACGAGGGCTGTATAGATTTACTGGATGTATTTGTCACTGTTTAAATACCACTTTTTTGTGGAGTGAACCCTCTATATGGAAATTGTGCGATATTTATGCTATTACGAGATTATATCCCCAGGTACATCCTCCATAAGTCTGGTAGACGTAATCTCAAACATCAAATGCCAAAAGCAACCATTACTAGGCATTTATTGTTGTTGGTAAGTCCCGCATTTCGTGCAGTGTAATTGCCATTTGGTGCATGGTGTCTACTCTTTACAGCTTGTTGTGCATGACAATGTTCTTGCAGGAATGCCGACCCCGTGTCATCAGGGAACTTACGGGTGGAAATGCCCTAGAGAAAATACCTGTTTGCCCGTCGATTATGTTTGTGATACAATTCTTGATTGCTCAAATGGAGAGGACGAAAAACACTGTGGTTAGTAGCATGTAGATACTACTAGTTTTGTGGTAAAATTGATGCAGTACATACGTTGGTCCAATTTCTGTTTTTTTTCTTGTACTAAGAATAATTCAAAGTACATCTTGGTATTTTGTTGAATGAAGTCGTGATAGAGACAAGTTAATGTCTCTGATTTGACAAAACATTGAGCAGGTTTCGAACGATTGACAAATCAGCAATGTTTAACACACACACACTCGCACACACGCACGTATATATATATATATATATATATATATATATATATATATATATATATATATATATATAGGTATATAAAGTCGGCAGAAAAAGTTTGGAATATCCTATTTCAGATGTTTCTGCATCAATTTCATTGCATTATTTATCAATAGAAAGCTTATGTGATTGTATTTCCAATGGTATAAATTTCATTATGATTGATAACTCATGGAACGAGCACCAGGCCTGGTTACGTGAGTGGGTCACCAAAAAAAGGGCCCAAATTTCACTGCTTGTGTTCAACACTGTATCGTCCTATCGGTGTGAGCGCTTATGTCAATGATTCAATCAATCCTTTTTTCACGTCACGTGTGGTATATGGAACATACACAAG
>NC_049992.1:1036033-1042870 GCF_000003815.2 Branchiostoma floridae | reverse complement strand
TATAGGTATCCGGGTATCCGGGTTATCCGGGTTATCCGCTAAATACCCGGACCCGTCAACGCTATCGCAAAATGAACCGTGCGATTTAACGACAACTCCTCAAATGTTACATGACCAGTGTTTTACTGCAAATCAAGAAACATTTTCCTTTCCTAGACTTTGCTAATGAGCGCTGCAATGTTTTCTGTACGAGTAGAGGTCATGGATAAACAGTATTCTTACAACGTTTATTTGAAGGGCTAAGAAGGGCTGAGAATTGTCGTAAAAACGCACGGTACATTGCGTTTATTTGAAGGGCTGAGAAGGGCTGAGAATTGTCGTAAAAACGCACGGTACATTTTGCGACCATAGCAGACCCATCCAAGGACGAACCATTAAACCGGGGACAAAGCCGGGCGCCTGCGGCGCCCCGGCAAAAACGTGGACAATTGAGCTGCGACCGGAGGTGTGCGGAACAACTTGTGCTGCTGGAAGTCAGACACCCACTTCTTTCTGTTTGAAATAGGAAGAGAATCATTATCAAACGTTTTGACGATGTTTTTTTATTAATGACAAAGAATTTACAGCATGGGAAACTCGACCCAAACATGCCTAATCACAATTCACCCTTGTTTTTCTCGCCACTTACCTCCTAATGCGATGCAGGAGTACAGTCGTAGGATGGAATTGGCTTTCCAACGGCTTATGTCTAGCACCCAATTGAACACCACTTGGGGCAAACTGTTTGCATAGGTTAAGATTGACAGTGGCTCTGATTTCTGGGATTCTCCTGTCGATTCGACAAATGAACAGGCAGACAGGCAGTTGCCGGTGGGTTCGGCAACCTGTTTGCCTGACCTGCACATGACTTTTTTTAAGGTGAAGGAGGGGCGTGCAATTCCTTCTCCACCCTCTCGTCTACTGGAGCACTAAGTCTTACAGGGACAGAACTGTATGCCACGTGTGAGACGGCTCCGGCAGATGCAGCTTTGTTGTTCGGAGTTTCCGTCTCCTAGGAGGACTTCCGACCAAGGATGTAAGGGGATCATCCTACCCCTGACTCGTAAGCGGGTGCGTCATGCCCGATCATGTCCCTAAGGCCTGTCTCAGTCAAAAAGGCCTGTCACTGCCGCATTGTTAATGTGATTAATGTGTCATGTGTATTACTTTGTGACTGGAGGGTAACCTTCGTCGATTAAGTATTGTGAACGTTTTTTTCGGTGAGCGTTCGCACCTATATCTCTATGTTCCGTTTGCCGCATTCGTATGTGGTTTGGCACGTCGCCTGTACACCGGTGTGAAATGATGCACGTTCCTGTCTTTTGGCCGTAGCTGTTGTTATAATTAATCGATGTAATAATTTCAGAAATGTCCCCTATATTTTCGGTATTGTGGAACAAGCAATGTTGTTTCGGCGTTTGGTAACCAGCTTATCTCCAAGCAGATTCGGTGAGTTATGTGAACAGATGTCGTATTATGTGTGATGTAACGACAACAGCTGATGTCGTTTACCAACTGTTTTGGGCATCCCTTACAATTTTAGTATGATGTTTTGTATGTTTGGAACTGTCAATATTATCGGCTTGTTAATATTGTCATGTCACAGTCATGTACATATTTCATGTCCCATGTCCTTCGTTATTTGTCAATATCACGGCATATTATATATTGGGATAGATCCAGTTGTATCGGATATTTGCGTGACTTGTCGTGTGACAGTCAAATCAAGTCTTAACGTTTCTTTTGCTTGTCGTCCGCTCGAATTATTTCCCAAATCGCTGCTATATTCTCTGTAATTTGGATCATTTGGGTTTCGTTTCGTTCTTTTGGTTCATCGTATTCGATGTTTGGGACTGTCAATATCATCGGTTGTAACTGACGTGGCGGAAGTTACAGATGTGATTGAACAGATGTTCGTCGATTATGCGTGGTGTAATGGCAACAGCTGACATCGTGGACCAACCAGCTGTTCCTGGTATTCCTGACAAATCTGTTCTACTTTGAATATCATAATTATCGCAAATCTATGGTAAATTTACGGCAACATATAATGCCGCGGGCCAATGGTTGTTGGTTTATCAGATGAATGTAACAGTGTGGTTGTTGATAAATAATAAACACAATGTCACACACCATTGAAAATAACACAACTGACAGACGATAATTACGTCACAAAGTGTGTTACCTACGGTCACTTGGTCAAGTTGCCTTTGTACACAAGCCAATGCCTACAGAAGAACATAAACTGAGTGTTTGACTTTAGTAGAGTAATTTGGGCACTTTATTTTTGTGACCCCCTTACACGAGCAGGTCTGGTGCTCGTTCCATGAATTCAAAACCATAATAAGTTGGGTATCATTGGAACGGAAATCATGCATGCTTTCTATTGATATATTATACATTGATGTTGATGTTGAAACAACGGAAATCAACCAAATTTAGTATTCCAAACTTTTTGTGCCGAGTTTATATACAGAGAGAAAGAGAAAGAGATAAATTGTAATAAAGACTGCCTGTTCTAGCTTCGTGCGGGTCAGACGTAGCTTATAAACATCTAAAGCCTGCAACTTTCTCTTCCATCGTTATTTGTCTTGTCAATTCACTTACAAAACAGATACGCACTGCGCCTCTATTGGCGGATGGAGATGTCAGTGCGACCAGCTTACACAATGCTACCTGCCCCAGGATATCTGCGATGGCCCGTACAAATGTCGTATGTACACAACAAGAACTCATACAGAGGAACTCGCATGCGCTGATGACGAATTAAACTGCGGTACACTTTTTTTCATTGATGGAATATAGAGAAAAAGAGTATAAACAAATCATTCATTCTTCTCCCCTATCTCTTCTATCTTTCTCTGTCTCTCTGTCTCTCTGTCTCTCTGAATCTATATCAAATATGTTAATGACTAGTCTGATTACATAATTAATGAGAAAATGCTATAATTTTAATACTTCTAATCAATCTAATACTTGTAGCGATACGAAGTAAACGTGAACATTATTAGACATAAATCATGTACATCAGGGTCTCATTTACATGATTTATGTGGAAAGGCTACAAAGCCCTCTTTGCTAATATAAGACATTTATTCTTTTACAACTAGTAGAGAAGATGATCAACCGAGGCACTTTATGCCACTTTATCCAAGTGAAGACCTTATTTGAATAATCAATAGAAAACATTCATAATGCATCACTCGAAAGGTTAATACCATTTGGCGAATGTGGAACTACAGTTAAGATTTATAAAGTAAGAGAAATAGAAACAATCTACCCTAACTAGAGTCCCACGAACACATATACCTTCGTCAAATAAACAAGACCCTATGTACTGTTGATGTTATGATAGCCCTGTCATATTGTAAATATCATCATCATCATCGGTCGACGTGATCAAATGTAAACATGTTCGCACATGTTTACACACGACGGGGTTATACCGCCCCTTACGGGGTGACATATCCTTTCGTATGGCTAATTACAAGACGGGGATGCGCCAGGTCTCCCGTCCGGGTGAATAATGTAATTAACCATGTGGCTGATACGAGACAGAGGTTCGCCAGGCCTCCATCCGGGTGATTTGAAGTGAATCACCAACTCCCGACAGAAGGATTTGCACCCACGCACACCGCACCATCGCACGTGTGGGGGTTCTTTAACGTGCATGGGGTATGGCTCTCCCCATACACGGGACCTCCATTTAACGTCCTATCCGAGGGACGACTCATTATTCACTTGAGTAAAGTGAGGAAAGTCGTGTAAAGTGCCTTTCCCAAGGGCACAAGACCGGCAACACGGCAGGCGGATTCGAACCGGCGACCTCTCGGTCACGGGCCGAATACACTATCACTGTGCTACGCGGCCCCACTTGACTGTATATTGTAAATATAAATGGATTAAAGAGCTCCCCAGTACATTTTCGAATGGAGTCATAATTAGTATGAAGTAAGATAGCAAGGCAGCACCAACTATCAAAACCGGAAGTTCACAAAAGTTATGCAACTGAGTTCTTCATTTGCTAAATTGATATCTATCGACATTCCTCTCTTTTTCAGTTACAGATATGACATGTTTGAGAGTCATATCCTGGAATGCAGTGGAGTTATGAACTTTCCTCATTAATTATGAATAATATCTTTAGGCTTACATGATTCACATGATTTACATGATTCCTATTTATACATTCCCTTTTTGCCATTTACACATGTGACAAGTTTCACAGTCGTATCATGGAATGCAATAGATTTATGAACTCCTTTGATTAATTAGGCAAATTAGCGTTTGATTTGCGTGATTAGTACTTAATGGTAAATTATCACTTAGACTGCCTATATAGCAAAATTCACGACGATCCGTCTTCACATTCTTGACAAACGTCACATTCTTCAAAAACTTACAGCACTTACGTGTTATCCAAAGAGCTATCTAACATCCAAAAATCACGACCACAGCATGTCCAGCACACGAGAATGGAAATGAAGTTCCACTGCCGCAGTACCTTAGAGGTCCACAAGGGGGCCATCATCGAGCTTGACTTTTTTTTCACCCACCTACTAAAAGTAAATACCATCAAGATCCACCAAAGGTCGCTATGCTGCACGCGCACACACCCTCACACACACCGAAAACATAACCGCTAACACAAACACGCCGAAAACATAACCGTCTTGGCGAAGATAATAACTCTATGAACTCAACCAGTTTGTACGTAATTGCTTCACTGAGTATCAATTAAGCCGGCTTTACAACTCATGCGGACGCCGGCCGAATTTGTAGGTCGGTTAGAGCTCGCCGAATGTCAACATCGCCCGAGTATCGGCTGTATTTTTCGCTGAAAATCTGCCCCCTTTACAAATGGACGGAGCCCGTCCGACGTCCGTTCAACACAACTGATTATAATTTGTTAATGAGATTGTACTATGTCTTGAACATGGACGAAGTCAGAACTGACTAACCTTGTAAAAAGCCAATATTTGTGTAAAATTTAATTTCTGAGTTGCGGGGTATATGTAGGACATGAGTGGAGTGGACGGGCACACTGAAAACAATAACATCAACAGGAATGTTGTGATACACCAATCCGAAAACTACCACACGACTGTAACGTGAACTTATCATTACCGATAACAAATAATACATGAGACTTTTTCAATGCCCACCTGCCACCACAGTGAACATTTAGTTCCGAGAACAAATTAAATTTTATTAGACCGTGAAAGTTTGGTACCGAGAAGACAAAGTGAGTTACAATGATCTCGCACATCCAAACCTATAGCAAAAAAAAAGTACTGTCTTCGTGTCTAATTGCCTTAAATTATAACAGGTGCGCAGCTTTCTTAGAAAAGTTCATACAGTAGTCTTTATTTGTCTTATATTTCGGAAAACTGCTTACTAAAGATCTAGATGAAAGCCCAAAACGAAGGCACGTGTTCAGCACAGGTGTCAAATTGCTTAGGTGACAGTTAGAATTCTGCCGGAGCCCTCCCGAGCTCCCAGCGACACCAGCACAACGCTCGCCCAAAGCACGCCAAACTTGTTAAAAGTCGGACGGAATATCGTCCGGTTATTGCAGGAAGACCGAAAGAGTCTGGCGCGAGGCAGAAGAGTTCGGGCAAACTCCGACCGAAAAAGAGAGAGTCAAAAACCGTCGGGTTGCCGCCCCAGTATTAGCCAAGTCTTGGCCATTGCTCGGACAAGCTCCGGTCGAGCTACAGGCAACCCATTGACGAGCTCTCCGAGCTCAACGCTCGCCGCCGAGGCCTCGCTGAAATTAAGCGCAGCTGCAAGTGCCCCGCAAATGCCGGCCGAACTGCTAAAAATCGGCCGAGGCCCGCATAATCGGCAAAACGCCTGTCATACTCCGGCCGAAAATGTCCATTTGGAGCTCGCCAACAACTCGGCCGAGCTAAATTCTTGATTTGTAAAGGGGGCTTTACAAACACTGTGAACTCCGCCTACTGTGAACACCCACTATGTGTACTCGATCCCCACACTGTGTATTCGGTCAAAAGGATTCACGACAATCATATACACTAACGCACACTCAGTGTACCTGGCCTACTGAAAGATTTCTCGAGAATCGCACACAGATCGTAACACACACTTTTTGATCCAATGTCCATTCCGAAAGCAGTACTAGCTCTGACTGGAAGTGTAGCTGCTAAACAAGACAAGGTATTGTTCTTTCCTAGGTGCGGTGAAAATACAGATTCTGTTGCTTTACTCTAAAGCAAGTTAATGAGATTTGTTAAAAGTTAAAGTTAATGTTACGGGATCTCAAGTTCATGTGTGATACTTATGACCTCAATAACCTCATATCTGAACCAGCAAGAGTGACGGAAGGATCCTCCGTCCTTATTGACGCCATCTTATCGTCTAACCCAAGTAAACACTCTAACAGCGGTGTTTATAAGGGTTCACTAATACCCCCGTCACATGAGGCGAAAATCGAGCGGAAGACTAGTCTACGAGCTCTAAATGACATTTTCGTGAGTAAGACGTCCGGTGTTCTCACGATCATTTTGCGAGTTTTAGGGATCGCCGGCGATTTTTAGGGGTCGTATGATGGTCACGGTGCAGCGAAACATGTTCTTAAAACCCACCCCCATCACATTATATACGATCTTCGGACGTACTTCGCGATCGCAGGAAGGTCGGCTGCTTTTAAGATCTTAAGATGGGCTTGCGTATTTTTCGCCCCAAAACTGTCCCCGTCACATATTAGCCTCCTTCACCGGCCTTTCTGGGAAGCTTGGCAATTTTTTTTTGGGGGGGGGGGGGGGGCGGTTTGTCGATTCGCGATTTTTAACCGGGAATATGCCGGGAAAGGAATATATGCCCGGAAAGGAAGGG
>NC_049992.1:1027870-1035933 GCF_000003815.2 Branchiostoma floridae | reverse complement strand
CCCCCCCCAAAAAAAAAAATGCCAAGCTTCCCAGAGAGGCCGGTGAAGGAGGCTAGTCACATATAAGCGAGGCTCGTGCTATCGCCGGTGAATAAATCTATGATAATGAACCTCCGATGACCTCTTGCACGCCGACAAGGTAACACAAAATGTTCCTCAAAAAAGGCAAGAGATCAATAAAAGCTACTTACTTTGTTGTCGGAATCTTTTTAATCAATGAATGGAATGCGCGGGCATAATAGAAATGCATAAGAAAGGAAAGTTTGTCACAAAGCCAGCCTACATACTACCACAGGTGCCACAATGTCAGAATTACCCTCACATTCCCAGACATTCAATATTTGTAAACAAACGGAAGTTGGGCGAACGTCGTCCGAAAGTCACCCGACTGACGGGCGTTCGCCATCCGATTTGCGCTCGATGATTGATAACTAGGTCTGTGCTGGATTTACGCACGACTATCAATCGAATGTCGACCGATACCCTTGCGAGGTACGCATGATTTGCACGCACGATCTGCGACTCGGTAACGAGCTCTGCTCAGGGATGGAAGGATGTGAACACTACACAGGCATCACAAAGCCCTACTGGTACACAAGGCCTTGAACAACTGGTCACCGCCCGACATACGTCGAACGTTCACCCTCTATAGGGATATTTCTGTCAGGAGCACCAGACGAAGACCCTCAGATCTTTTGGTGGTTCCTATGCCCATGAGGGAGGTTTACAGACGATCTTTGGCCTATCTAGCTCACTTTGTATGGGATACAATGCCACCGGACGTTAGAGCAGCAATGTCTATTACATCTTACAAAAGGCTTTTGTCATGGTAGCGGACCTCTATGGGGCGTTTATGGACCGAATGAACTAATGATTATTACTTGCTTTATAATTATTATTACTTATTTACTTATCATTCATTAATTCTTTGTATTGTCAATAGAAATCCTGAGTTGTCATTACTTACTGACCCCTGACACTCTTCCCGACTAGGCCTCCACGAAAAGCGGCCTTACGGGCCGAATGGCACATTTTTTCAAGTTTAAATAAAGGCACAAACAGACATAAATTAAAAAACAGAACATCTACATCAAAAGTTTATCTGCTGATCATAATGCTATTGCTCCTCTTTAATGCTAAAATCAGTCCAGTCCGTCCCCAGGCCAGGTGATCTTTTGAGACCACACCATTATTAACCTAGGCTTGACTTAGTCTCGTCCAAATTATCCAAAACATTCTGCAGTACCGACAAAAAATTCCAGGTGAACCATTTTCGAACTTGACCTTCTTTTTACAACTGGTACCTACCTAGCAAATATGATGAAAATCCATTCATAGCTTCTCGAGTTATGTTGTCCACATACAAACGCACAAGAATACAAAGTACCGTAGGAAAACGCCAGGTTAACTATGTTCAAACTTGACCTTCGTTTACACAACCACTATTCACCTACTAAATATCGTGAACATCCATACACAGCTTCTCGATTTATGTTATCCACAAACACACAAAATACAAAACCGCTGCAGTACCATAGGAAAACCGCTACGCACCTACCAAATATCAGCCACAAGATCCAGCCACAACTTCTTGAGTTATGTGCCGTTGACCTACATAAAGAACCACCAAACCATATGGTCAACCGATTCCATACCCTGACGAAGATAACTATATATGAATCGATATCTTAAGGAGATGAGGACAATTTTGGATAGTCCAATAAGAAACAAAAGAAGACAAAGTCAAGACTAGAAAGGCCGACATTTGCCTGAGAGCAAATACAGCATATTTCAGTCATCTCCCTCCCCATCAAAATCACCCACTTGAAAAATCACTTTTACTAATGACAGTTAACCCAAAAATGAATATTACAAAATTCCCCCGTTCAAGAATGGACTCCAGTGCACCCTATGTGAATTTGCACAATAGACCAGTCCAGAAATACTCCCACTGAAACCTTGGCCTTTTGAATAAGAAACCAAATCCAAAATTGAATTTAGCAAAAAAAGGTCCCAGTGCATGAAAAGGTATAATAGACCAGTCTAAAAACACTTCCACTAAAAATTGAATTTTGAATCATCACCCGTCCAAAACTGAATTTGAAAAAATCCCCCTTCCGTGTGCAAAATGGACTCTTCCATGTAAAGTAGAGCAGTCCAAAAATACATCTGCTAAAATAGGACTTTGACATAATCACTTAAGTCCAAAAAATGGATTTTTAAAAAAGCCCCCTCCATGCAAGAATGGACTCTTCCAGCACACCCATGTAGAATTGAAAATGAGACCAGTCCAAAAATAACCCTACTGAAAGACTTTGACAAACTTGTAGTCACCAAAGTCCAAAAATGAATTTTAAAAAATCCCCCCTCTGTGCGAGAATAGACTCTTGCAGCACACCTTCTGTAAAATTGCAAAATAGACCTGTCCAAAATACACCCACTGAAAGACTTCACCAGTCCAATGATGAATCTAAAAAAATGAACCCCTCCGTGTAAGAATGGACTCTTCCAGATAACACCGGGCTCGCTGATTGGCTGCCCCGCCCCCCCCCCTCTTTAGGATATAGATTCAGGCTAGGTGATTGGTTACCTATCTAATTAGATTAAATAGACATACATGCCAGTAGGTGCAATCTGCAGGTGGGGGTCAACGACCTTAAGGTCATTGACCCCTCTGGCTATTGGAAAATGACCCAAAAATCCCCAAATATATCATTTTGAAGTGGTTTATGCCAAAAATCATACATGTGTCATTTGAATAAATATCTAGTGCACCCTTTTACTAAAATTTCGGTCATTTGGTTTTAAAACCAGAGCACAGGAGCCAAAAGTGTATGTTGTTGGTCATAAAATGGCCAAATAATCGCAAAATTAAGCATTTTGTTGTACTGTATGCCTCAAGAGTTAATGAATCCATGTGCGCATATGTCTAGGGCACCCCTATACTAAATTTCAGGTCATCCGGTTCTAAAACCAGGGTACAGGAGCCAAAAGTGTCCTTTTTTGGTCAAAAAATGACAAAAAAATCGCAAAAATAAGCATTTCGTTATACTGTACACCAAAAGTAATCACATTCTCAACCCTTCAATCAACAACTTGTTTCACTATATGTATCCTGGACTACCCAAACTATTTGTAATTCGCTGTGAATTGTTTGTAATTTATATTGTTATTTGTTTGCCTTTTTTAGAGGTGATGGTAATATTACCATGTTGCCAGAGTACATCACCTCTTTTGCCAGGGCCATGTACTGTTCTGTGTTGATTATTAAAGAAAAATACTTTTCACATGTTCTTAGTACGTTACATTACATTACATCCTGTCTTACATGTATGATTTATAACAATAATTATCATAGCATTCTTTCGCATTACAGAAGAGCATTGCAAGTCTACCGGTGGATTTTATTGTGGTAATGGTATCGGGAATTGCATTGGACATGATCGTGTTTGTGATGGTATTCCTGACTGTGGATCTTCTCTAATAGATAAAAATAACTACATACACCCTCTGGATGAAATCGGTTGCGGTAAAGAAATTGATTGTTTTGCCTTCTCAAAGTTGTGCTATTTTCATATTTATTGAACTAGTATAATGTAACAGTAAAATTGTGCTCTTGAGCAATGTACACGCGTACAATGTTGCCTGCTTTACCTAGGGTATTTATCATAGAGGTACAAGGGGTGATCAATACGTTCTCGGCCTACCCCAGAAATAAGGTACACAACACAGGGGATAATTATCTGTTATGAAGTATTTTATCAGTATCCAACACATTTCAAATTACTGTCGAATGTCGTCAGTACTTTCCAGTTGACATTCGTTTGAAAACACTGAGTAGGTAAGTGGCCCCAAAACAAGGGCCGTGAAATCTATGAAGTCATTGTCAAAATGTTTGATGAGGATTTCCTGTCATATTAACAACTAGAGTCCATTCCAAGTCACCGTGCGGATGTTTGTGCCATTGTTTAGAATTGATTTTAAAGTTTTGTAGTTATATGTCTAGGACATTTGATACTTCAGAAATATTTTTAACGCTCTTTCAACTTTATAAATATTTCCCCGGTCCTGTAAGACTTTGGAAATATTCATGGTGTGGAATTGCATACTTCTAATGGTTTCTAAATAATGATAACAGCATTCTACCATTATTTACCCTTTTCTACCATTTTTAAAACATTTTGTGAATGGGAGAGTGGGCTGAAAAATATGGTTGCAAAATATGGTTGGGTGTCATGCAACAATGGCCACTACAAAGGACCCACCAGTGCACAGCAGTGAAATCTAAAAATATACAGAGGCAACAGTAGGGCTTACTTTTATAAGCTAATTTTACCATTTCGTAAAGTTTACAAATATTTGCAAATATTTGCAAATGTGAAAGAATCACACAGAGGTTTCACAATTATTCTAAATAAAGATGTTTTTGTAGAGTTACTTTCAAAATGTTTCTAAAGAATTCAAGTAGATGCTCATTTCCTTGGTCAATCTTTTGAAAACAATTGAATTATTGTGGCTTAGATATTCTTTTTTTCAAAATAATTCAGACTTATTACAAATATCACCTAAAAACCCTCATGGTGATTTGGAATGGACTCGTGAAACGTGATTATCTGACTTCAGCAGAACAAATCCACCCCCACACATCATTTCGCAGCCCGACGGACCATGTTCTTTCTTATCTCACATGACATTACCTAGTATCTCCTGGAAAGTAATGACCACCATGGCTTTAATTTTGGTAGAAATTCAAAAAAGGCTTTATACTTCATGATTATGACCCAAAATTTGAGTTGTACACCTCATTCCTGGGTGATTCCGAGACTTATCGATCATCCTTCGTATAATCATTAAACTTATGGATTACAATGGATAGAGCTATGTAGCTATTTATCATGTTTCTGTCATTTCCATATATGATTTTAAACTATGTTTATAACAGGTAGCTGTACGGGAGTGTGGGAAGCCATGAGATCAGCTTATCAAATATTTTTTGACCAGAACATCGAAGGCCGAAAAGAAGACGGTCTTAAATTCTATGCATGCAGTACAGGAGAGTGCACTTCAAGTATGTTCTTCTGTGATGATAAAAATGATCACAACTGCGGTAACTGGGAGGACGAGCAAGGCTGTGGTAACTTTTCTTATTTTTTTTTTGTAAGAACCTAAACCTTAGACTCAGATCTCGAGCCCGACATGATTACTAATATAGACATTCCTACAAACTTTTCCGATAAAAATCCTGCAAACGCTTTCGGCAAAAACCTGATAGATATGTGCACCCAGTCTGATCTACGCATATTGAACGGGAGGATACTGGGAGACTTGAGTGGCAGATTCACGTGCTACCAGCCCAATGGCTGCAGCACGGTTGACTACGTCATCTCATGCAGTACATTGTTTCATTATATCAATACCTTCAAAGTGCATCCATTGACAAATTACTTCATCAACAATAACTGACGTCGAACGAAACGTGCGAGAGTTACAGGAAATATTAGTAACAGCGGGCAGAATGTCTTTACAAGTAAAAAGTAAGAAAAAACCGAGGCAATCTAAAAGAAACAAAAAATGGTTTGACAATTTTTGCTTTGAGGCGCGAAACGAGCTGCGAAACTTAAGATACCTACTCATGCGCAATCCCAAGAACCCATCCATAAGAGGCAGCTATTTCCGGAAAAAGAAAGAATTCAATAAACTTACTCGAAGACGTAAGAGGGAACATGAAAATAATTGTTTAATGCAATTGCAAAAACTACAGGACAACAACCCAGCAGCGTTTTGGAATCTACTTAAAAAAAGACTTAAGAATGACAAATCAACGAACCTAGAATATATACCAAGAGACACCTGGGTCGAACACTTTAAATCTCTTCACAGCAAGTCTAGATTAGAGAAACAGGTCTTTGATTCCAATTTCGAAATAGATGTACAAAACAAATTAAAAGTACTACAAAAACGTGATTCAAGCGAAGGGCCCCTAGATTACCAAATTACTGAATATGAAATTAATAATGCTATTCAAGCATTCAAAACGAAAAGGCAAGCGGGGAAGATATGTTAGTCAATGAAATGTTGAAAGGGGGAAAATACTTCTATTACGTCCGCTTACAAAACTATTCAACAACATTTTCGACACAGGAATTTTCCCACAAGGCTGGTCGACAAGCTACATTGTCCCAATACATAAATCAGGAAGAAAAGATGACCCGAACAATTATCTCAATTTCTAGCTGCCTGGGAAAATTATTCACTTCCATTCTAAACAAAAGATCGACTACCTTCCTGGAAGGTAACGAAATATTAAAACCCAACCAAACAGGATTCAGAAAGAAATACAGAACAGCAGATAATATCTTTATATTGAAAACCCTAATCTCCAAACACACACAGTCCCGGTAAAACGCCTCCTTTGCTCTGTCTTTGATGATCTTTCGAAAGGCCTTTCGGTTTCCGTTTGGGCATCAGGGGTCTCTTATTCCAATCTTCTATTAAAAGGCCTTTCGGGGTAAATTCTTTCATATCGTTAAAATTCTATACAGTCACTCAGAGGCCTGTGTAAAAACTAAAATGGGTCTGAGTGAAACTTTCCCCGTAGGCGTGAGACAGGGATGTGAGACAGGGATATTTAATTTGTACATTAGCGATTTAGTACGCAACATCAATACAGGAGAACTGGATACCCCACTTCTTCATTCGAACAACGTATCAAGTTTATTTATGCCGATGACATTGTCCTTTTGTCAACAAGTCATCGTGGTCTACAGAACGCAATCAATATTCTCGGTCTATACTGCAATAAGTGGAAACTAACAGTAAACTTCAAGAAAACGAAAATTATTGTTTTAATAGAAATTGACGATTATTATCAAACTTTAAATTTTATTTATTTGACGAAGACATAGAAGTGGTGTCCTCGTACTGTTATTTAAGCGTACTATTCACAGCGGGGTGTAAGTTCAACACAGCGACGAAAACCCTCCAAAAGAAGGCCCTAAGAGCGATGTTTAGCATAAGAACAATCCTTGGAGGAAACAATGCTTCAGTATCACTGCAATGTAAGTTATTTGACACATGTATTGTACCTATATTATTGTATGGTGCAGACGTGTGGGGTAATGCTAGTTTAAATGATAATTCCCCACTAGAGCAAAGCATTTTAAGTTGTGTAAAACTATTCTAGGAGTAAGAAGACATGCTAGTAACCTTGCTACAATGGCCGAACTCGGCAGATTTCCTTTGTGGATCGAGGCTTACAGCAGATTCTATTCCTATTACTGTAGAGTAACTAGAGATGTACCAATAAATAGTTTACAATATGAAGCATTTCTGGTACAACAAGACTAACATGGACGTAATGTACCATGCTGGCTATCTCATGTAAGTAAGATTTTGGAGGAGTCTGGTTATGCTTACCTATTGTTAAGTCACGACCGTAATATGCCATCGTATATCAGCGCAGTCGGATTAGTGAAGCAAAGACTAAAGGACATTTTCCTTCAAACATTCTACTCAGGCCTGAACTCTAATGTTAAAACGAAAATCAAGGAAACAAATTAACAACATATGAAAAAATCAAACATACATACGAAAGAGAACAGTACCTAAATATACATAATTTCAACCATCGCCGAGCCATTGCTAGATTAACAAACAGGGATCATCCCCTACAAACGGAAGTGGGAAGATACAACCAGACTCCTCCGAATGACAGACTCTGTACACTTTGTAATTCCAACCGTATAGAAAATGAAGTCCATTTTCTATTAGAGTGCCCCATATACAGTGATATACGCAATTCTTTTAACAGTGTTCTCGTTGTAGACCCACGATGTAAACAGTTAACCAAAGACGAACTATTTGTATATATAATGACAACCAGAGACAACATTGTACAACAAAAACTCTGCGTGTTCGCATATACTTGTTTTAAAAAGAGGGAAGAGGCATGTAAACAATAGTTTTAGTAATAGCATAGCTCTAGATATTTTTTGATTATAGCACTACCTGTAATAGAATCTAGTCTTTAGTATTCCTATCAATACTATTGAATCACTGCATCT
>NC_049992.1:1023706-1026809 GCF_000003815.2 Branchiostoma floridae | reverse complement strand
AGATGCTAATTAGGTAATAAAAAGAGCTATTTTGCATAATTGCTGAAATCCGATGCATTCCATGGTAGTACAGGTTGTACTATGTGTCATCTGTCACTGAGAGAGTTCAGTTCATTCTCGGAGAGGTGACACCATCGTCTCCACACGTTCCTGTCCAGCATGATCGAACGGAGAAAGAAAGAAAGGAATATCGATAAATATCAATTTTGCAAATAAGGACCTTATTTGAATGATTAATGAGAACAAACTTTGATACTATGTTGGTAAATAATATGAAATTTTACCATCGCCAAAAACAGGTTACGGTATGTTTTTGGTTGTGCCATGGTGGAGTGGCTGCAGTGTATGTATGTCATCAGCATAACTCGAAAAGCTGAGTGGGACCTTAGACTTAGAGTCCCGAATAAAGACACTATCCATAATAAGCCTTGATTATTTGACGAAGGTATGTGTTTCCTGAAACTCTAGTCAACTCTTTTGTATCAACATAGTCTTGTCTTATCTTTGTAGCTTTTGGACTATTAAAAAATTGTCAAGTCACAGCCAGGATATAAAAAATCTCTTCAATAAGATCTCTTCAGCGTCGCTGACGAAAATTAGTGGATGCTACTTAAAACGTCTGACCGTTTCCAAAATCATAGCCAGTTGCTTGAGTAACTGCTTTTTGGAGAGAAAGCAGACATGTACAGTCCTCTAAGTGAACAGGTCCCCATATTATGACCATTTTCAAATTTACGACTTTCTTTGCCTGACGTTCCGTACACATAACGAACACAGAAATACACATGTATGCACACATTTAACCCTCAAACCACCGAAGCTTTTTTTTAATAATCTTGCCTATGAGGTCAAAACTGACCCCATAACGTTTTGTACAAATACATTTTTGGGGGTGACTCTTTTTGTATATATGCATAGTCTCATCAATCTATGTGGGACACGTTGACATGATTAGGAGTGAGTAATTCATAATCATGATTTATGCAAAAGATAATAAGGACGACGTTTTCCCTATTCAGACCGGGGAGGCGGTTTTTGATGCCCATACCAACTTAAATATCGCATAGCTCCTGAATGGCTTACGCTAGGGTCATCAAACTTGGTATCTTTTCAGAAAATGTTCATAGCAAACATTTTAAGAGAATAAAGTAAGTTCATAATTTTTCATTTTGCCATGGCAACGGAATTAGGACAGGCATATTCTTTACAAAATTTGCTAATCTAGGTTTAAACAATAAAGTTTTATGAATTTCGTGGCAAACAACACTTGTCCATGACATCTTATGAAATTCAACGAAAATTTCATGATTCTATATTCATAATTTATTTCAATTTGAAGACGTCATCGGTCAAAATCTAAGATGGCGGCCCATATAAGCTAGATGACGTCATAATGCATATAACAAGATAATGACACAAAAGTTGTTACCATAATGTTGTTTATATGTACATCATTGTCTAAAAATTGGTGGTCATACGATAAGTACTTTAGGTGTGGGTAAATTAAAAAATGCACATTTTGCTGGGGTCAATTTTAACCCCACTGGACCATGCATAAACTTTCTAGTATAAGTTAATCAACAATAAGCCAATGTCGGTAAAAACGTATGAGAAGTTATAAGACATGCATACAAACAAACTCATGGGAGGAATTTCGTTTTCGATCAGAAATATTACAACAGCACATATTGATGTACGCCTTGGGTCAGTTTTGACGATGGTTTGATGGTTAAGCTAAAATAGGCATCCAAAGTTGACCTCACTGAATCCTGCCTTTTTGGATAACGCAGCGCGAACCATATGTTGGGATACGTTACAAGGCTTCGACGCAAGAAAAGAAATCAGTGTGGCTCAATACTGTGATGGCGAAGAAGACTGCAGGACAGGCTCAGACGAGAGTCCGAAGAGATGTGGTAAGTAAATGTGTTACACACAAACTAATGCTTATTGATTCTTCACCGACTGTACTGTAACGACATAAAAAAACACTAAACGCATTTTTGTTTTTATACAGCTATGTACACAGACCGATTTCCGTGTATCCGGTCCAACCGGTTTGTTTCAAGAGACAACGTCTGTGACGGCATACCTGATTGTGTGGATGCTTCCGACGAAGATGCCTGTATTGGTAAAGACCGAAATAAATGCTCAATAAAATCAAATGGTAGCTATACTAGATTTGCAATGTGCTACGGTTTACAACTACATAAAATTCTAAATCAGAGCTGTGATCAATTTACTCATAATTTCATAACAAAACATTCTCATCCATTAAAGTCTCCATAAATGAAAATGGGTACTATCTATATTACGGGTTTGTACATATGGATTTGTTCCAATTCGTCATGATTATGTTTACCTTACGGAAGTCCGAACAAATAAGTTTAAGGACCAGGTCAGACAGATGTGGTGTCTGCTACTTTACCGGTATAAATTGCTTGCAAATGTTACATTTCTAGTTGATATCATATTTTCCGTAGGAACGGGAGCTTGTTTGCTACCAATATCCTTACTTCAAGAGATGTATTCAATCAAAAGAGGTATTGGTACAAGTCGGTCCATCCACAGTAGCCATGAACTGAGCCTGACGAATTGGGTGGTAGAGGGAGCTGATGACTGGCTGCAGATTACCTTAGAAGCGCCCGTACAACTTACCGGAGTGGTTGTTTCCGGTTTAAGACCATTGCAGACTTTCACATTTTCGTTGAAGTACGGCGTTAGGACTGACTGTTTGGCACCGTATACGGAACGGGACGGGCCAAAGGTATATTTCAAAATCAAGTTCACTCTGGAAGCTTAAGACTTTGCTGTTTCACCACATATTCCGAATTCTTTTAATTTCCACTTTGCCTTTTTTTAATCAATATATATAACAGTTTACACTCTCTATCAGAATTTACAATTTACAATTTCACATTAAGGAAAATAATAGTATTACATACAGATATCTAAAATTCCAGATTGAAAAAAGGCAGTGTTAGTCGTAATCATAAACGCAAGCATATTTTAATGACTTAGATATTCCAAACACCTACTAATGGTGCTGGCAAAGACGAGCAGTACCTTGCCATCGCGGTGCCTGCCAAGGTAGGCGTGATCTTCC
>NC_049992.1:1010088-1022283 GCF_000003815.2 Branchiostoma floridae | reverse complement strand
CTCACTCACTCACTCACTCACTCACCCACCCACCCACCCACCCACTCACTCACTCACTCACTCACTCCAGGCCAGTCCAGAATTTTATGTTGTCGAGTCATATCTTAGATATTGCTCCTTTTATCTCCAGAAAATTGTCAACTTCACTTGGAGCGATGGAAGTCCTGCGGGTGACGCTTTCAGGGAACAGGACATTTCATACGACGGTTTCCCGGAATACATTTTGAGGCTTAATGCTCCGTTCTGTGCCTTTCTAGAATACCATGGTACGTCTTGAATTCTACGTGCCGCATGATAACTACAACAATGTGTGAACGATTACAATATAAACAAGAAAGCTTCTGAAAAAAGCTGGCTGGTGCGTATTTTGGAAAAAGCCTGGATGTTAAACAAAATCACATGAAAAAAAGAGTTTTTAAACATCGAATTACTGAATTGGTCTGTCTTCTATTAAAAAAACATTACCTGAGATTTGTCTAACAAATTAAAAAAATTGTAATAAGTGTGGATCGAACCCACTATTCACGGCTGCAGAAGCAAATTGCTACCTTCACCCAGTGCCGTGGGCCGCTAGGCCACGGTGACACCATCACGTCATCGGGCGTATAGAAGGGCGTATAGAAGGGTTTGGATAAAATGACTGATCTATGCATTCATGCATTCGTTGGTTGAACTAACCTCTTCTCTCGCCAATAGTTATCTTTAAAGAATGAAATGCAAATATTGACAGCTGAAATATCATTTATTGCGTTTTTTCGTGTGACTTTCCCTTTGAACAGGCGTTTTGCTGCGGTCTAACAAATAGCAGCTAGCAGTGACGTTAACTCAACGGTTAAGGCTAATTAACATAATCTACGTATATAACGGAAATCACTTTGTACTCTAGTTTGTGAAAAGCTGACACAAAATTTCAACCTGATACGATAAGCTTGATTATGTACTGCTCTACTCCGATAAATATGACCATATAAGTATGTTTGAGTTTGATATAGCTAGATTTTAACTACTACGATGGCCACAACTGCTATAACATGCCATGAAGGTAGGTTTAAAAGGCTTGTGGCAGTAAGGATAAGGCAAGGAGGGCTTGATCCATGCATCCATCCATGCAAATTGCATCCATTGGTTGAAAGACCCGCTTCTCCCGTCTCAGAGCTGGTGCTTACGCACCAGCAAAAATGTGGGTTTGATGATCACATTCTGCATGACAATCCTCATAGGCAAGTTGTATCATCAACCAAATGTTCTTGACCCTTTGCAGGTCCATGGAGTCTTCAGCCTTGCAGTCTTATTGAGAAAGAATTCATCTGTGAGAAAGGTGCGATGATCGCTGACATTTCTCTGTGTATTCCCCTTGTAGACAGTTTACAGTTACAGTATGTCAGTGGTTAGTTTACACAGCAGTATACACGGGCTGACAAGGCAACCCGAGCAATATTAGAGCGTTAAAAGTTGAAATAATCTGGATAAGGCAATCTGTATGAAATTGATATCTACTATACTGTAAATGTAGAAACTTTCACGGTGGTTTATTGTTAACGGTTTCGCGGTGGCCACTTCATCGCGAACTTAAAACCACCGCGATCACTTTTTCATGGCAGTAACAGACTACAGGGCATGGTGCTACCGCGAACTTAAAACCACCGCGAAAAGTCCTTTTCCCGCTACCGCGAAATTAAATCCCCGCGAACTTGAATACATTTACAGAATTAGTAAAGGTGATATCTACTATACTAATATATCTTACTATATTCCCACATTTACATTATTATTTCATACTTTGAGCGGTTAAAAACGGCGCAGAAACAAGCTGCGTTAGGATTCCCTAAAGATGTAAACCATACAAATTAGACTTCACGGCGTCCTCGCGCCACTGCGGCATCGGATATTCGCTCCTTGAATATTGGTATGGAATGGACTAGAGTTTCTTCATCTTTAAGTAGAAAAGTGCCCCAAAATTGGCTTTGCTAATTGAAGTTCTACAACCCTGATTTGAGCTAATATTGCTTAGGTGCCTTTAATCGCTCACACGGGCTTGCGTAAGACACAGCGTGTGAATTGTTTACAAGATTGCATTTACTGGAGATCTGTGCATTTATCGAACACTGGCGAGTTTCAAATGATATGTGCACTCTCTTTTCTCACGATTTGCAGATCCGGCATCCTACCGCGGCGATGGCTGTGAAACTAACGCAACCGATGCTGAGTTAGAACATGTAGCGGAGGCTGCCGGGGACGAAGTAAATGTACATATTCCGGACATGACAGGTATCCGTCATTTTCTTTGTAGCAATGTGTTGTAGTCTGCGATACAGTGGCATCCATAGCAACATTGTAGACACACGACGCATGAATGGTTCAATAAGGCAGCAACACCTATCATTTTATTTACATTCAATTTGATAATTACCCCTCTTCTCAATCGCCTTTGCTCCTCTTTTACCTCAGTGAAGAAAGCCATTGTTGTCGTCGTGTCTGTGTGTTTGTGTTTCCGCAATCTCCGCAAACCGTGGCTGATATTTCATCTGGAATGAGGTTATCGGGAGACCAATATGGCGGTCGATTTTCCACCATCTAGCGACTTTCTTTTTCAGTGTGCGACGATTGCATGGCCAGGGAAACGTCCTGTGGGTACGTCCGATGTGGCATACCTGACCAATATCGCTGTGGGCTGATCTACTCCCCCGGGTACCCACACGCCTTCCCTTCTTCAGCCATCTGTCTGTGGACCATCGAAGGTCCTCCTGGAAGCTACGTCACGCTTGTGTTGCTGGACGTAGATTTGCCCTGTACCAGCCGCGTGCTGCAGGTCAGGGACAGGTTCCTGACGGTACGCTGGAACACGATCCCACGGCTGTGTCGCGGCGAGGGCGAACAGAAGCGTTATGTGTCGAGCTCCGATGAGATGCGTTGGATCATGCTGGCGACGAGTCACATTGCTGATTTTGGCGCCAGTCGCGGGTTTATGGCGACGTACAACGTCAGTACGTTCAGCCCTAGCCGACAGGTGGAGGGCATTCCTCATGATGCAGGTAAAAATAACACCCAATTGTAAGAAAATGAATGGTTTGCCTTGCCTGGCACAACAATGTTATTAACTTGTGTAATTTTTATTGCTAGTATTTTAGTTTAATAAGCTGCACATAATTTAGGGGGGCGCAAATTATTCCTGTGCGTGTACTTTGTGTTCTGAATGAAACTAACAAAATGAATGAATGAATTATAAATACCTGATTCTGTGACACTTTGATAAATAAGAAAGTCTTGCTTGAAGTATGACATAATTTTCCCATTTCATGTCAAATTACCAACTGAAGGCTTCATCTGCCCATGCGGTTGGCGCTTGTTCCGCCGAAACTGCTACCTGACATTCCGCCATCACGTACGTGTGAACTGGGAGGAGGCAGACGTCAAGTGCCGAGAGTTTGGCTCCAACTTAACCAGCATCGCTGACCGGGCAGAGATGGAGTTTCTCCACCTGCTGTTGGTCACCAACGTTGTCGTCAAACGCATCGTTGATCCAACGCTTTACATTGGTTTGACATGTTATATTATTTTCATGTGCAAGATATATGTATATATATATATATATATATATATATATATATAGAGAGAGAGAGAGAGAGAGAGAGAGAGAGAGAGAGAGAGAGAGAGAGAGAGAGAGAGTGAGAGAGAGAGAGAGAGAGAGAGAGAGAGAGAGAGAGAGAGAGAGAGAGAGAGCGAGAGAGAGAGAGAGAGATGCTGATTGTGGGGCCGAGTAGCACCATTCCGGCCAAAATGGGGTAGGGAATTTCCCGAGCAGCCTCGTAACCCCTGCTTCGCCTATTGAGTCAGTGAAGTCAAGCTTGATGTTTCTGACTTAGGGAGAAGAGATGCTGCTACAGTTATCGCTATGGGCCGCTCTTCATCACCATGATGGTAACATCAGGCCCTACGAACATGATTTAGAAGAAGAAAAAAGATATATATATGTATGTGTGTGTGTGTGTGTGTGTGCGTGTGTGTGTGTGTGTATTCGACTTCATTCAGACTGTGCGCGCGTGTGTGTATGTACATGTATATTACCATTTGACATCAAATTTCAATACAGCTTATCTCAAAGTTTGTATCTAACAGGTAAACACAAGTTCAAACAAGAAACGGAAATCTGAAAACAGGGGAATCGGTGTGCATTTTGGTAAAACCAGCCAATGGAATATCTTCATCCATGACTAATAAATACTCGTTGCTTCAAGGTCTGTACGACATCTACCGGAACCGAACCTTTGTCTGGACCGATGGCATCCCGGTGACTTATATGGACTGGTAAGTGCCCTTTCTTCAGCCACAAACATATGACACAATTAAACATGCTTACGAGGGGCATTCAATAAGTAATGTCCCTGACCCATTTCCCATAGCAGGAGATTAATGAAACTTGGCACAGTTATTAGTCTTTCTCTTCATAGGAACCACCCAGAGTTTTGCATTTCTCCCATCATTTGATGTAGCTCTGGACACCGTTCTTGTAGGACATCCCAGGTTGGTCCTCCGACAGATGCCTCATCAATGGCAGAAGAGGGACGACCAGGTCTGGGAGCTGTTTCCACAGACTTCCGGCCTTGTTTGAATTCAGGATGCCAGCGTTTTACAAGGTCATATGATGGGGCATCATCACCATAAGTTTTTTTTCATTTCATCAAATGTCCCCTTTAGTGTGCGTCCTTTCAAATACAAAAACCGGATCACTGCGCGCGCGACACTCAACTTGCTCCATTTCACACCTGGTCCATTTCACACCTGACTCAGTTCAAACACCAGTAAATCAGTAACCACAATTAGTTCAGAGCTGTTGTTTGCAACATAACCCATAGAGATATGAATTATTACACATACAAAATTTCATCTAGATCAGACAACTGTAAGTGGGTCAGGGACATTACTTATTGAATGCCCCTCGTAGTTCTGTTATTTGTCATATGTTATATATCAATGTGTTTTTAACCAAAGTCGACCCCTGAAGGATAACTGGCCACAACATTTGACATCCCATTTTGGAATATACAGTCATGTGTTTTGGGAGAAGACACATGTCTATGTCTTAAAGCATAGAAGGTCTACATTTATCAGTACGGCCCTTCGAACGTTCTACGTTCGTTCTAGAGAGAGAGAGAATTCAATTACCATGCATGACAAATGAAAGCTGTGGTAAGGGCCTTCAGAAGGCATCCGCCTTCTTTCTTTAGCTCTGAAGAATAATCAAAGGCCACACACAGGTTACGTGACACGAGGGTGCTGTAGATGGGGTGAGGCAATGGCGGTCTTGGCGGTGGTTAAAAGCCTCTTCACATGAGAGCAAGAATGAGCCGGAATGCCGTCAGAATAAAAATTCTATCCTATTCCTGGAAATTCGTAGTGTATTCTAGAAATTTTCACTGCATTCCAGATATTTGTGCCCGTTCTTTTGGCGAAAGTTTTTGTCATACTAAAGACTTTCGAGGTGCATTTAAGGTGGAGAAATATAGAACGGCATTCAAAGTGGATTCTAAGTATATTTTATCGGTAACTGTTCTGCTGAAGCAAAACGAGTTTTATTCATGTCACATTGTTGTCCCCTATACTGTGTACAGGTGTGGTCTAATCAAAGCGCCGCCGCGCTGCAGAGAGTCAGAGTTGCATTCCATGACGCTCTTAAAATCATTACGTCACAGCCAAGATCCAGTAGCAACAGCTGCCTCTTCGCACTGATGCGCCTGGACACCTTCGACGCCAGGAGGCGTAAGCTGACGCACTCATTTGCGACTCGCCTCCTGGCGTCAGAGAACGTCATTATCTGATTTCGATGCTATTACTACAAGTATGTTCTGGAAGTGCTACGGTCAAGTACACAGACCACGTGCACGAGTGTAAATCCTTCCTGCCTTTCGGTTTTATGTACTGCATTGTTGTTATTTTCAAATGTATCGTCTAATTGTCTGTCCTTATGGGCCTTGGTGCCTCATAATAAACTATTGATTTTAACTATTCTAAATGCAGTATGACGGCATTCTACGGCATTCCATCATTATTCGAAACATTCTAATCTCATTCGATGGATAACCAAAACGGCAAGCCACTTCGAATCCTGCCAGAATGTAGCCAAAAGAATATCAAGAACGCAGTGAGAATTTCCAGAATACACTACGAATTCCCAGGAATAGAAAAGACTTTTCATTTTGACGGCATTTTGGCTCATTCCTTCTCGTGTGAAGGGATATAAGGTCCATTTGGAATTCCTAGCCGAATGGCCCCGAATGTGGCACGACTCTTTTAGCAAATACTTTATTCCGGCTGGTTCTGCTTGATTCCTGCTAATTCGGTTGCAGTGTAAGGGCCTTATAAAGGATTGGGATCTGAAGCTGATTAGTACTAACAAATTGACAAGTTTTATTCAAAATGTGCAGGCTTGCGCGATCTCCTGCTGGATATCCTGAATTGTTTTAGGATTGATAAGTAAGTCAATATTAAGATACCAATTTTTATAAAAGTTAAACATTATCTAAATGCCTTTCTTTTACCCTCTTTGTCGAGAATGGTGAAACAAAACAAAACACACCATTTACTTGTTGACACAGCATTGTTTTCCCATCACACCTTCCTCAGGTCACCAATGGATGTCAGAACCTGGTTCCCTCAGCCGGACGGCGCCAAGATGAGCTACTGCGTTGCCATAGTGATGAAGAACGTCTGGGGAACGGACCAATGGTACGACGTGTCCTGCAATGAACGAGCCACACGGTCCTTCATCTGTAAGCGTGCGGCCGGAAGAGTGACCCGTCCGGGAGACAGTGGCTAAACAGCGCAGTCAGAGAGGGCAGCTTAGCCGCAATACATGCTGCTGTGTGACCCTACTAGCCCCACAGATAGCAGCACTTATGATGTTTGGGCTACATTGTGTGTCAGATATTTATGGAGTGCAGACACACACATACACACAGTACAACACGCACGCATGCACGCATATACACACGCAACGTTAGATGCGCATTTTGAATTAAACTCTAGCTTGCATGTGCATATATATAAGGAAAAATGATCAGATTAAAATCGAGATTTTTTTTTCAAATACGTTGTTAACTTATAAAGAAAGACAAGTAGTCCATAACTTGTCAAGACTACAATTTATAAGGTCATTTATACATTTTACATTGAACATTTGTATTAATAAGCGGATACGAAGCAGTGACCTACTACATAGAGGTAAAGGACGTTGGTTTCACTCTTTACAATTATTAATTTCGTTCGCCTATTTCCTTGTATGTATTTGTAGATGAACAGCATGATTACTCAATACGCTATGGATGGACTATTATAACAGTTGTTATGTCGTTATAATTAGGTCTGTCAAGGAAATCATTACATTTCGGACACCCTGAGTGCTTTTCTAGATTTCTGCAGCAGAAGTTATGCATGGTTTCTTAATTTGTTTTCTGTACAAATGTTGGGGGGGGGGGGGTAGGGGTAACTGACTTCGAAGTGACGTAATTGGGGAATAACGGAGATTTATTTCTGACATGCATGTTATGTAGAAGTGAAAATATTTGAATCACATATCATGCAGTATAAGTGATTTCAATATAATAAAGCTTAACGCAGGCATGGAGTCGTCGAACTGTTGTTTCGATCTATGACGTCACGACAACTTCCGTTCCATCAAATAAAGCCTCGGAAAGCAATTGTAGCATGTGTATGCCTCCTCTTTGTCTCTGTCGTCATTATGTATATGCAAACAAGAGTTAGAAGCGAGTGTAGTCCAGTGGTTAGCGGCCCTGCCTTCGGAACTAGAAGTCGTGAGTTCGATCCCGGCTGTCATCCGACATGCACTCGAAGGGATGGAGTCCTTACGATTGGACTTAATGCTTTGGTCACAATTGCACCGGTGTCCGTAAGGGTTGTAGCCCCGGCCGTGCCCCGAAGCCACAAAATTGCCCCGGTGGACTACCGGATGCCCCGGGGGAAACTCTTAGTGATTTCACGTGTAGGTCACCGCGTCTATTTGTCGCTGATCAGGGGTATATTTCAACTCATACTTCTGAAAATCCGGGGCCCTGCCGGGCCCTAAAATAGCCCGATAGCCGTAGAAAGTCCCACGTGGCTACGAAGGGGTCACGTTTACATAACAATCAGCAGAACCGTCTCATCTTGTTTCTAAGAAAAGAGAGTCATGTATAGCTTTCGACATGCATGCCTTTCGTTTTGTTGTTCATGTGTCAGAAAAGTCAATTTATACATTTTATAAAAAACCCAGAGGTCGTCCGTTCGAGTCCCCTGATACACTCAGACATGCACTCGACATGCATCCCTTTCGTTTTGTTGTTCATGTGTCAGAAAAGTCAATTTATACATTTTATAAAAAGCCCAGAGGTCGTCCGTTCGGGTCCCCTGATACACTCAGACGTTGTGCCCGTGGGAAAGGCACTTAACACGAATGGACTTACTTCACTCAGGTTAGGGACGTCCCTCAGATAGAGCGTCAGAAAGAGGTCCATTGTTTGAAGAGAGACACATCTTTAGCGCGTGAAGAATGCGCTACAATTATCAATACCAATCTTCCAGATCACTTCAGTGTCACTGACGAAAACTGGTTGATTCCAGTTGAAACGTTTGACCGTTTCCAAAACATATCCAGTTGCTTGAGAAACTACTTTTTGGCGCATCAATACCACCAATTCATAATCATGACCCCCCCCCCCCCCCGCCGCCCATAAACACACACGCAATCCCCCAACCAAAAATGATGGTACAATTCGGCTTGACTGTTGCTCGTGTTTTCACCCGAGCACACCGAGTCACCCTTACTCTTCTGGATAAGTGTGTTGCGTTCTTCTACCTGCAGAGCTTCGACGCTTGAGGCTAATGCATGGAGCCCCCTCATAAGCTTTACAAGGATGAATATCGTCTAATAGATGTTTCTCACAATACGTGACACCAAATGAACTTGGCTCCTATCCATGTGCCCAAATCCAGCAGACACGCTCCTGCCATGGGCAATAGGTGTGTTGTTGAGCAAGGGACCGAGCCACAAGATAGTGGCAACCCGTTGCGCACATGAAACGCCCCGTCAGCGCTGGACTGTACGTTCGGTCCTCCCTTCAGCTGAGTTAACCCTCCTCAGACAGATAAAATCCCTCGCCCCGCTTGCTGGTCGACTCTGCCTAGCTTATCTTAAGGCGCACTCTCACTGCACTTGCATCAAGCTTGCGTCACTGCGAGGTTCGAAAGATACTCAACGAATTTCTTACTTTTTGTGTCGTCTTCTAAATCATGCTTTTACGCAATGCGCCATACCGAAATTATGAAAGATCGAAGAAAATAATAAAGCATTGACGCAGTGAAAAAAACCCGCACTGACGCAAGCTTGACACAAATGGAGTCAGAGTGCACCTTTATGGTACTGGTCGGCTTCGCCGTACTTCGGGTGACTTCGCCGAACTTCGGGTGGCTTTACTCGAACTCGCCGACGTTCGGCACCCGTTCGGGTGGTCCCGAGTACATGTAATTCATTTTGCGTCACACTCGGAACACCAACCCGGGTAGTTCAGCACGGGCGATTCGACAATTCCTTGGCCTATTGCCTATGCTGGTACGTGACTTCCTCCAGGGCTGGCGATCACCCAGTAGCGAAACGTCGGTGACTGGAGCGCATTTCCTGTAGTACGTTCAGTCGAGTTGGCCTCAAAAATGGCGAATGTCTTGCTGCTCGCAGTCTTCCTGTTGTCCGGTAGTTTAAACCCTGCCCGAGCCCAGGACAGCAGTACAATCGTCCCAACCACCAACACCGAGGCCCTCGAGAGGCAGCTCGCCGAGACCAGGGAGGAAACGGGCCGCCTGAAAAATGAAGTGGACCGTCTGTCGTCGCTGGTGGAGACTCTACTGTCCAGGGTAAGCACGGTTAAATCACCTTAAACTAGACATGACGTTCTATATATCAAAAGTAAGTAAGTGAATGAGACTAAATACCGAGCAGCCCTCATTACCTTTGCCAAGAAGGCCATTTTCTGTGTATGATTATTGCTGTTCCTTTGGTCCTCAGAAGCAAAAGGGAGAAGAGGCCGCTCATACCTTACTTGAATCAGAGACTGGATTAAGTGATAGAGACCTACCTATAGTTTGTGTGTGGGAGGTTATTTTTCCGGACAGCATAATTGAAAATTTTGAATGCGTCTGTATAATGTTTGCTATGCGGGTAGATATTGACAATAAGAAGGATAAGTTCGATTATGGTTTTAACTGTTTCCATGATGTTCAAGCAGAACGCCCGTCTTCATATCGTACGTTGCGTTTATGTTATGGTTGATAGTTTGATGGTGCTTTTATTTGAATTTTGGCCCCGTAAAATTGTTAAAATTGTTTGAACCCCATGCAAGACTATTTCTTCCATCTGGGTCTGTCCTGCGCCACAGTCTTGGCTGATCGCCAGGAAACCCATATGGAAGCCAGGTCGTCTGACTCTGTTTTGGTTGTCTTCTAAACAAAGAAAGATATGCGTGACACCAACTGAACTTGTTTTGGGTTCTAGCCAATTTAGCTCTCAGATCGGATTCAGATGACTGTACAGCGTCTTCTTGTGTCAGGGTCAACTGTAACTAAGGACATGAGTAGATTTTTCAAATACCAGCCTACAGATTATTTACAGATTACAACAATCTTTTCCAACAGTGTTAAGGTCACCTACAAATCAGAACGAACAGACGTACATTACAGTCTTGCGTGGGCGGTTGTCTGTGTGTCTGCTTATGGGGCACCTGTCTGACGTTTAAGGCTTGCCCTCTTTCGGTCAAACGGGTATGATAAAAGGAAGACGTAAATCAGCCCAACACATGATCTCGCCTGACCACGACAACTCACAAAATTCCAGCAGAACGCCCGTCTTCATATCGCACGTTATGTCTATGCTATGGTTTATATAGTGGTGCTTTTATTCTCATTTTGGACGGGCCTAAAATTGTTACCAATTTGAGCCCCTTGCAAGACTGTTTCTTCCATTTGGGTCTGTCCTGCGCCATAGTCTGGGCTGATCGCCAGGAAACCCATATGGACGTCAGGTCGTCTGACTCTGTTTTGGTTGTCTTCTACACAAAGATATGCCTGACACCAAATGAACTTGGCTTCTAGCCGAGTTAGTTCTCAGGTCGGATTCTGATGACTGTAAAGTCACAGGGTCTGTGTGTGTTAAAGGGTCAACTGTAACCAAGAACTTGAGTAGATTTTTCAAATACCAGCCAACAGATTATTTACTTGACTTGACATTACAACAATCTTTTCCAGCAGTGTCAGGGTGACATGTGAACACTCACTCGTGTGGGTGGTTGTCTGTGTGTCTGCTTTTGGGGCTCTTGCCTGACATTTAAGGCTTGCCTTCTTTCTGTAATATTGGAAATCTTTGTCAAACGGGTTTGGTAAAAAGAAGACATAAATTAGCCAAACCCATGAACTCGTCTGACCACGACAACTGACAAAATTTGCGCAACGCAGCTGGCGCTGAAATCCCTGATTTGACATCATTTGCAAATTTCACCCATATCACAAACTTAAGATTTTTCATAAACATAATTATCTCTCTCCCTTTCTCTCTGTCCATATATATATATAGACAGAATATATACAAATATATACATATATATTGTATATATATATCATGTTGCGTAATATGTATAGCGTTACATAAGGATCTGGCCCAATCATGTATTATAGACGTCATCTAAATAGATGGAAAACTTACGTTGATGGCATTGCTGCCCCTACGGCCGATGAGGCTATGGGGCCGGTGAGGTGAGGTGAAATAGATAAATAAATCTGATACTATCAACTTACCAGGTGGACAAATCTAACATCTAAATTCGGCATTTAACCGATTTAGGGTAAGGAAAATCTATCACCATTTCATGTTAAGATGACAGGAACACAATCGTTGCCCTAACTTTATACCTGCCACCTTTATCACAGCGCTGCTGTGCGGAGCCGACCACTGACACCCCGGCTCCTCCTGCAGGTGAGTTGGAGGGTCCTGATACTGCACGTGCACGTGTTCTGTCTTTAAGACAGTGATGCAGTGATAACGTCCCCACCAGGGTGCACGTGCACGTGTTCTGTCTTTAATACAGGGATGCAGTGATAATGTCCCCACCAGGGTGCACGTGCACGTGTTCTGTCTTTAATACAGGGATGCAGTGATAA
>NC_049992.1:946907-1007194 GCF_000003815.2 Branchiostoma floridae | reverse complement strand
GAAATTTAGGTGAGCCAATTTTGGTGTTGGAAATCACAGTTCAACTATTTCAAGAGATTGTAATATCTTATAAAATTCGTCTTTACCTGAGTTATTATTTTGAATGTAAAGCTGAAATTTTGGATACAATGCTATAAACAGACAAAGGAAGAGATATACAGGCTTTGCATTTATATAGAAAGGACTCGAGTTGAAACGTTTTTATGTCCAAGTGATATGTAATGTCGCTGTTTTTGGAATTAGGAAGGGAAATTAACACTGAAATAAATAATAAATAATCTTATCACTACCAGTCATCGCATGTTCATTTTTTTAAATATTTTGCAGCCGGCCTTCTTCTCGTCGGTATAAGTAAACACCAGACATCCCGCATGGGTCGGTACCTACTACAGACGAATGAAAGCAAACAGCCACTATATAGAAACAATCGGCCTGTTTATAAACATGAAGAAAGGGACTGGTTCATCTTCTTTAACAATGAGACACAGCGGTGGTGGGTAGGTTCTAACATCAATGAAGCTGAGGGGTGGCTTTATGTGGAAGACAGCCATCTTCTACCCGAGGACATCACGGGGACCTGGAAGGTGACGCCGGGCGAGGGATGGGTGGAGGACAGGAATGTCACACTGCAGCCTGGTAAAACTGCCCATTCTTTCATACAAACGTCTATTTTACACCAGATATTAGTGTTAAATTTGTGCTAGTGGCTCACACGAAGATTGTCACGACAAAAATATGTTCACGCGTGCAGTAAACGTTGAAGCACATATATAATATCAGATTTCCGTATGACAAAATATATAATTCAAATCAAGAAGTATCATTCTTGTTAGACAAAGCTTTTTTGGGGACCACCTGCAACAGGATAGTCTTGTATTTGAGGCCGACTGCTAGTGTCTCTCGGGAAATACGGTGTATAACATAACGGGAACGTACCTTTTCTCCATTGTCCGGTCCTTGTCCACTTGTACATCCGGCCGTCTGCTTTAGAGAGCTTCTGGGATAGAAACACATCTGGGATAGGCCTGCATCCCAGATGTACTCCATCCCAAAAGCGCTTCTGGGATGGAGTACATTTGGGATAGATCAGTTGGATACTTGTCACGAATCCACGCGACTCACTAATCTAAACTAACTTGAATTGACGTTCATGTCGTCAACTAAAATGACAACTTCTAGAAGTGTCAACTGGAATGAACTGGAAGTTTCTGGATCTCATGACGTATTTACATACGGGATAGGTACCTAAAATTCCCGGTTAGACATAACTAACACATAAGCCCCGTATTCTGTATATAGGAATCGGACATGAACTCCCGTATCATAAGGAACGGTATGTCTCGGCGCAGGTATGACATGGATAACACTATATGTCTGATACACAATATAGTCTTAAATTTTAGGGGGGAATTACTAAAGATTTATTCTTAATTAAAGAATAGATATACTCATGGTAAATGTTCATGTGTGTTACTTTTTTTCCTTTTTTGCAGCAAAGGACACGCCTCTTACTTGCCGCGGATGCCAGATAGGACATGAGTGTAAACTAGGGGACGAGAGGGAGGATATCTGCTCAGCTGGTACGGCCAGCAACGACGACAGGACGATGTGCGAGCCGTGTGCAGCAGGAGAGTTCAGCAGCACTCCGGGATCGGCGTCCTGTGAGACGTGTCCAGCTGGGCTGTCCAGTGGAAGTGGCCAGACGGAGTGCAGAGGTTCGATCCCACTGATTGCTACAATTAATGAGTATAAATAAATATAAATGAAGTATGAGTATAAATGAATATACACGATTCACTCCAAGGACATACGTACAATTGCTGTAAAGTAGAGATCAGCATTTTACTTTAAATATTCGGAAAAAGCCAATTATTTGCATTTACTTTAAAGGTATTGTCCTAGCCTCGAAGCCTTGACATCTTTTGATAAAAAAACACGGCAAAAGACTGAAGATACATTACTGAATCGTTATTTATAGGATCGTGATTTTGTGAAAAGGAAGCGGCGACATTTGCCAAGTATTGTTTCTGTTTGAGTGTTAGAAGTTACAGTTTAACTTTAACCTCAAACCACCGTATGGGGTCAAAGCTGACCCCAGGCGGATATCAATATGTGTCATTTTAGCATTTCTGGTCAAAAACAAATTTCCTCCCATCAGTTTGTTTGTATATGTGTCTTATAACTTCTCATACGTTTTTACCGAGATTGGCTCATTGTTGATTAAGTTACCCTAGAAAGTTTATGTATGGTCCAGTGGGGTCAAAACTGACCCCAGCATTTTTTTAAAGAAACTTTTCAGACCCACACCTAAACAACTTAACACGAAATTTTCAGAGAACGATGTACATGTGAAACAAAATTACGGTGACAGCTTTTGTGTCATTATCATGTTATATGACGACATTATGACGTCATCTAGCTAAAATTGATCGCCATCTTGGATTGTGACTGATCATTATCCCTTTGAATTCTTTTCTTTTTTTATTTGTTTTGCCCACAGTTTTGTGATGCCACATTCGGTCATTAATCGCTAAGGTTATGTTATGTTGCAAATATTTCCGTCGAGCAGTCTGCTACTTTTGCCTAACATATCAATATGTAGAATAGAAGGTTATGTTTTGAGTTGTGCTAGTGTGAGATATCATGCAGGAATGTAGTTAAGCAAGGAGCTTTCATCGGTCAAGGTACACTGTACTTCAATGTTACTCGATACTTACAATGATGGCATTTGTGTATACGAAGACAAAATACCGATCAAGTATACTTGCTTGATCTTTTGAGAGGTTGCATCACAAATAAAAATGACCCACCAATTTTCAATTACCTGCGCCATTTTGAAATATACTCCCGCGAGACGAGACCGCGAGACGAGACCGCGAATGGAAACGTTAACGCAGTGAAATACCACGATATATATGTCTGTAACGAGTAGAGGATATTACAACAGGAATTGCAAATATTTATTTCCATTCTTTACTTTGTCTCTGCGGATCCATGCCAACCGAATCCATGTAAACGAGGCATATGTAGCCCGGACCTCGTCAACCCGACAACATTTTCGACAACATTTTCCTGTAGCTGTCCCAGCGGATGGACGGGTCCAACATGCAACACAGGTGAGTATCAACATCACAAGTATTCCTGATTAAGGGATGGGTATAGTTTAGAAATGCTCATTTTCATCACCAAAGTCAGTAATATCAAAAGTTTAAAAATAACTAAAGGCCGTCATGGGCCTTTTCGCTAGCTATGCGTCCATCATTCGAATGATGGTTTTCATCAAAGGTGACATTTGAGTACAGCGACCACTCAAGAGATCTAAGTAAAGAAGTCACTATAATCAGATGGTGATGGTCACTATACAGAGGAAGGTGATCATACCAGAGTCAATATCAGGGACCACAAATAAGTGGTAACAATAGCAAGGTGGTCAAAGGGGGCCACTAGTTCAAATCTTACTGTAAGCATTAAGTTATTGTTGTTTATCATTTACATTATTTTTATATGCAGGGAAAAAAAGAAGAATATGTACAAATAAGTGAATGTTTAGCTAGATAACGCACACCCTGCGGTCGTGATTTTTGTATGGACGATAGCTCTTGTTGAGGGGTGTAAGTGTGTACGCTTAGGCCCCCTAGCGGCTTGTTTGGAACTGGACGTGTTTTGACATTTGGACATGAGTAACACAAAAAGGGGTCATCGGATTTTTTTTTTGTTATGCAGATAGCTTGGGTAATGCTTTGCATAATTTGATAGTAGGTATGCAAATCAGGAGCTAGTTTGCATAATTCACAAATAACTTAAATCCGATGCTTTCAAAATGACTCAATAATGTGACATATGTAACTGATTGAGAGAAATAGCGATAGACATCAGTTATGCAAATGACTACCTATTTTGCATAATTCATGTAAAATACTGCGATTGTGGTAAATCATGATTCTAGTATTTTCATTCTTCCTGATCTTGGAAGATAAGTAAATATGGACAATATTATAATCACGCAATTCACGAATCAAGCAAATCAGGGTTTCATTTACATGATTTGAGAAAATGCTACAAAAGCCTTCTTTGCTAAAAAAGACTATACTGATACTTTGAACATTATGCTATTTGGGTGGAAAAGATGATCAACTGATGATTTATGCTAATTTGTATAACGGGGAAACATTTATAATTTATAATGCGTCACTCGAAGAGATCAACATCATTTGACGAAGGTACGAGGTCGTGGAACTCTGTTGTAAATTAGACCTGTCAACCACAAACATGTTAACAACGTACTCTATATTACTACTTATCTACAGGGGCAGACTGTGCAGCATATAAAGCCTCCGGGCAGACGACCAGTGGAGTCTACCCCCTCAGCTCCCTCCCGTCTGGTGTGAAGGCCTACTGTGACATGGATACAGCAGGTACTGTACTAGTACAAGGGGATTGCTGTGAGTTATTTTTTCTTACCAGCAGCGATTCATAAGCGATACTATTATTTATGCATATAATATTATTGTCTACTGTATAAGCAATGGCCAGTGTTGCCAGAAAATGAAAATGACCTGACAGTAGATATCTGATAAGCTGAAAGTGACCGTGGATCTGCCATGCAAGCAGGTGTGAAGCTAAATTTGCCATCTGAGGCTTTCGTCGGCTGCTGCCTAATATGCAGAAACTTTCACGGCGGCCGCAAATTTAAAACCACCGCGAAAAGTTTTCCAGAACAGTAAGAGACTACAGTGCATGGTGCTATCGCGAAATTAAAACCACCGCGAAAAGTCCATTTTCCCGCTACCGCGAAATTAAATCTCCGCGAACTTACATGCATTTACAGTATACAGTATTTTGAACATTATGACATGAGACATGCTGGAATGCAGAACACCGTCACGAGTCCATGAAGCTGCAATCAATATTTTCAGATATTCTTCTAAAAAACTCTACAAAAGTAACTAAGAGTATTTTCTCACAGGAGGTGGATGGACCGTGATCCAGCGGCGGCAGGACGGGTCGGTCCCCTTCAACCGGACCTGGGAGGAGTACAAACTGGGCTTTGGGGACAAGAACGTGGAGTACTGGCTGGGGAACGAGAACATCCACCTCCTGACCAATCAGAAAAAGTACACCCTGCGAGTTGATCTGCAGGATTGGGAAGGGAAGCACGCATTCGCAGAATACAGCACATTCAGGTTGGTACTCCTCCTCCTAGCGGGAATTCAGTTAGGAAGTCCCATGGAAATACAAATGATGAAATAATCTAAATGCACAGAAGGCACTTTGAAGGTGACCTCAATCCTAAACACTCTTCTAGCAAGCCCAACATGTGGGTGTCGTGATTTTCCGTTTACTTCCGGCACATAACCTCGAATGTTGGGGTGTCCATGCGCTCAGTGAAGGGTCGACCAAACAAAACAAAATTTTCATCAACCTGTGAAAGTTTAGACCCGACCTGTTCCTTCTAGCCCCAAAATGGCACCCGACAATCCTGACGTATATACATCTGGCCACAACAATTTTATTTGTTGCCTTTCGGATTCGCCCATGCTCGTTTTTTCTATTTAATAAATTATAATAATTAAGTTCCGATAAAAAATAATACAGGTTTTGCTACCATAAACCTGTAAATATTACCTTTCAGAGCCACATACACATAATCTCAGTCTAAAACCAATGCCCTTTATTTAGAACATTAGTAACAAATCAAAGGAAGGGATTCATTGTATAAAACGTGGCATTAAACTCCTCAGACTGTTTTTTTGTGTTATTTAAGCTGTATATCTTCACCTCAGACCTTTTGAAAAAAAAAATTTTTTTCGGCCTGTCGATCCAATTTTTTTCTGAAAAAAAAAATCCGAGAAGTAACAAATAAATTTAGTGTGGCCTCTTAGGTGAATATATTGTAGCACTTCCTGGTTATTTTAACAACCTGAAAGTTAGTTTTCCAACGTCTCGTACACAAGCATGCACACATCAGTCTCTGGTCAATTCTCTACTGCCTCAGCCGAAATTGAAAACCTACTCTTGTTCATATTAACTGATTGTGAGAATGAATGTCCCATTAAGGATGTCCGGTGAGTCTGACGGGTACCGGCTGCACATTTCCGGGTATTCAGGCACCGCGGGAGACTCCATGGATTACCACAACAACGGACAGAGGTTCTCCACTATGGACAGGGACAATGATGCCAGCAAAATCGACTGTTCCCAGCGGTACGGACAGGGCGGCTGGTGGTTTTGGAGCTGCAGCTACTCCTTCCTCAACGGCCGTTACCTGGGCAACTGTGGGAACTCCTGTCCGTACGGGCAAGGTGTGATGTGGTACCACTGGAGAGGAGGCGGGACCTACTCCCTGAAGTCTGTGTCCATGAAAATCAGGCCATCATAATCATATTTTCTGAACTAATTCTGATTACACTCAATTATTCACTAAATCTTTCATCTTAATGACGAATATTCTTCATAAATCATTTACGCAACTCACTTTTTTGTATAAGTAGTTTTCTGCATTAATTGTATTCATAAGATGCATTTCTACATGTCTTTAAACAAGCAATAACAAAATTTTACAAGTCTGTTACAAACTGTACTATCTCAACCCCTCCAGCAGAAGTGTAACAGCATAATTCCAATTTCTCTGCTAAATCTGATCACACTCAATTATCCACGACATCATTAATCCTAATAAAGAATATTCTTTGTAAATAATTTACACAACTCTGTGTTACATGTATCATGATATTATTTTGTACTTCTACATGTCTGTAAACTAACAATAAAATAAAATTTTACAAGTCAATTTTACAAACTGTACTATCTCAACTTCTCCAATAGATGTGTGACGTTGTTAGCATATTCTGACTTCTCAGAAGCTGATCCTGACACCTGAAAAGATAAAAAATATTACAAGTGTGTTTAACTTACAAGAGTTCAAATACACACCTACATGGGGGCATATCTTGCAAGTGATATTCACATCAAAAGGACTTTTCAGGGTTACATGAAGATTACACACAGTGATTACGTCGTCATATCATACATTGAATGACGTTGATAAGAATGTTCTCAAGGAATGAACCTAACCGATTTGTTAATTTTTGCATGACAATTTTATCACTTTGCTAAGGTATATTATGTTGTTGGCTAAAGGAAAGTGATGCAGACCCAGCCAAAGACAATAGTATGCATTTTTAGATTAAAATTATTTCATTTTCATTGTTTTTATGTGGTTATTTGTTGTCAAGCCTTCTATAATAAGGACGAAATTTGGGTGTACTTGTGTTGCCCGCAAATAAAACATGGAACATAGAACAAAATAAATATAGCATTGTCCAAGAAATTCTAATGATAGGATTTGAATAGTTGTAGAAGAGCCTAGTGAGGACTAAGGCAAGGACTGTACCTTGTAGGGGGATCTAAGGTCTAAGGTAAGGACTGTATCTTGTAGGGGGGTCTAAGGTCTAAGGTAAGGACTGTACCTTATAGGGGGGTCTAAGGTCTATGGTAAGAACTGTACCTTGACATGTGAGAAGCAGGGGTAGGGTGGCTGGGGCAGTACAGGGCAGTAGATGTCGCACAGTATCAACCAGACTGCATCCGGCTCCAGCTGTATCAGGGCATCAAACACACTACAGGCACCCTGTACAGACAAAAAATATAATTATATAAAAAATTTTATGAGTAATTCAATGGTACAGCTAACTCCTACGAGGGGCATTCAATAAGTAATCCACCTGACCCATTTCCCATAGCAGGAGATTAATGAAACTTGGCACAGTTATTACTATTTTAGTCTTTCTCTTCATAGGAACCACCCAGAGTTTTGCATTTCTCCCATCATTTGATGTAGCTCTGGACACCGTTCTTGTAGGACTTCCCAGGTTGGTCCTCCGACAGATGCCTCATTAATGGCAGAAGAGGGACGACCAGGTCTGGGAGCTGTTTCCACAGACTTCCGGCCTTGTTTGAATTCAGGATGCCAGCGTTTTACAAGGCCATATGATGGGGCATCATCACCATAAGTTTTTTTCATTTCATCAAAAGTCCCCTTTGGTGTGCGTTCTTTCAAATACAAAAACCGGATCACTGCGCGACACTCAACTTGCTCCATTTCACACCTGGTCCATTTCACACCTGACTCAGTTCAAACACCAGTAAATCAGTAACCGCAATTAGTTCAGAGCTGTTTTTTGCAACATAACCCATAGAGATATGACTCATTACACATGCAAAATTTTATTTAGATCAGACAACTGGAAGTGGGTCAGGTGGATTACTTATTGAATGCCCCTCGTATACTACAACACAGGCACACTGTACAGACAATTACAACCCAGTCATACACATCCGTGAGTAAGGTTACTTGTTATTGGTACAGAGTGAGACAAATGAAGCAAAAAAGAGATTTGGGGGGAGTCAAAAGGGTAAAGGTGTAGGGAGATAATTTAGGAGAAGTCGAGAAGGTAAGTTGTTCGGCGGTTGTTCGAAATGGCGCGTAAAAGACGGTGGTAAGCGGAAGGGCTCGGAGGACGTCCTTCTCTTTCTCAGTTCGTTCGAGATCTGGAGTTTTCACTCTGGTTCTCGCAAGATCTCGCGGTGTTCATCACGTGGTTTGCCCACAATTCCCTCGTATGACGTCATCTCGTCATACGCCCATAATGAAGCAAAAAATTTTCTACATTGTGGTCCAGCTAACTCCACTACTTGATCACAGGTACCTTGTACAGACAAATATGAAAACTTATTTTTCTATGAGTAATTCAAAGGACAGTGTTAACTCCTCTACTACATCACAGGCAAAATGAAAAAAAAAAAATTCTTCCTTGTACATGTACCTCAGAGCTTCTTCATTCCAGGATGAAAGCTCATCTGTGTTAGTATAGTCCATATTGAAGTTTCAAGCTGTCTTTCAACACAACAAATTGCTAACCTTGAATTTTCGGTCACACATCCGTCGACCTTCATCAGGAGTGGTGATTCTATTACTCTGAGCACGTGACCTAGGGACACGTGACTCAAGAATCTTAGATGCCTTGAGGGGGGTAAAGGAGGCCATCTGCATAATTAAGAGCACACCAGCTAACACTTAACAGAGACGGGGGCCAATACCTCTTGCCAGGCATCTACCATTCTTTACTCAAGTCACCTGTTCCTATTGCTCAGAGTAATCAAACCACCCCTCCTGAATATTCGAGGTGAGCAATTTGTAGTGTTGAAAAACAGCTAGAAATGCCAATAAAGAATCTTGCTATTCAGTGCCTTGATGGACGGCCACTCTCACGAGTATGGCAAGTATACAGGTCTACAGTCAGTGCCTTACCAACATGATGAACCCGCACACTACGTACAGTATGACCTATTTTCGGAACACACAACGCTTAATACCTGTTGTAGTTTTGTAGGCTGCCTGGCGCTGAGGTAAGGAACACAGGCACACGCGATCATGTCCACCTCGGTCTCCCCTACCCCCAACTGCAGACAGAGAGGTCCCAGCCCTGCTAAGATGGCTGACTGAAGCCTGTGTGCAACTGTGTGGGTGTAGGCTGGGCCTGCCTTTATGCTGTATGGGTGGGCAACAAAATAAACATGATCAATTCAAGGTCTTGTAAAGTAGAAAAATAAACAAAAGAGGAAATACATGAGTAAGACTATTCGTGGACAAAGCACACAAATTGAGGAGATACAGTCACACTTGCACTACAGAAAATGCCTTTTCTTACATTTCTTGGACAAAGAAAATTTATCTTTCTTTTTTTAGAAAATGGATCCAGCAACCACTCGAGGGAAAAATAGTTGATGAGGACAGGCGGACGCTCAGGACAGGGTAGGGTTGAAACTATGTAGAAATGGACGGGACCGTTTCCAAGTGGTTTGTGACTGTAGGTGGTTGACTGTGCCAGGTTTGATAACCAAAGGACTGAGGAAAAATGGTTGCTGAGGACAGGGCGATTAACTTAAGGATGTAAAATTAGACAGGGCTGTTAAAATGTGGCTTATGGCTGGGGGTGGTTGCCTGTGCCAGGTGCCCAACCAAGTTTGACTGTTCTAAAACATTGGTTAACAAAAGTAAGCACAAAATGAGTACAAATTCGATGAATGTGTAAAAATTAAGCTCTCCTATATATCCTATGATTTACCAACCCGAAACTATTCTCAGAAATTTCACCCTGTGGCAAAATGGGCACTGTCAGTAAGATTACAACTGCTACAATACAGAACACATCTTAATTGTCAAAACATTATGTAAGATAAAAGAAAAGGATGATTCTGGACCTGATCTTGGCCTGGTTTGTGAGAAAGGTCGTGACCTTGGGCCACACCTCCTTGACGACACGCTTCCTGATGAAGTCACCACACACTCTTCCCATCATGCACAGGGTCCCAAAGGCCTGGAAAGACAAGCACGCAAACACTGTATATGAAAAAGTCAAAAGAGTGTTAAAAGACAATGAGATACAGCCAACAAGGGGGTGATGGTCTGTAATGCTGGTTTCTGCAGTATATCAGTTCGGGGAAACAGGTGTGCAGGCTGACAAACTCCGTTCGGTCATGCTGGACAGGAACGTGTGGAGACACTGGTGTCACCTTTCCGAGGATGAATTGAGCTGATCAGTTCAGTACATCAATATCTACCCAATATAGCTAAACTCATAGCAATCCACCAGAAGGACCTTAAAACATGGTTGAAGACACAAAAACTAGACAACTATCTGTATCTATATCTGTATCTAAATTAGCCAGTATAACCGCCCTTTGGCATAACACACCAGCTTCTGTATCTGTATCTATATAGCCGGTATAACCGCCCTTCGGCGTAACACACCAGCTCCTGTATCTGTATCTATATAGCTAGTATAACCGCCATTCGGTGTAACAAACCAGCTTCTGTATCTGTATCTATATAGCCGGTATAACCGCCCTTCGGTGTAACACACCAGCTTCTGTATCTGTATCTGTATCTATATAGCCGGTATAACTGCCCTTCGGCGTAACACACCAGCTTGTGTATCTGTATCTATATAGCCGGTATAACCGCCCTTTGGCGTAACACACCAGCTTCGAAGGCATGCAGCGCGGCAGCAGCTGGTTATATTATACTGAACTAGAAAAATAAACTTCAAAAACAAACACTGACCTTAAGAATGACCAGTGGTTCTGTGTCCTCCAGCCTGTGTGTGAAGGGTTGCCACAGCTGGTGCACCTGTAACAACCAGTGTAGCAAATCATCAGTCAAACATTGTGTTCTAAACAGTCCACCTGTCACAAGCAGTGTTGAAAATTATCTTTTACATAGTGTTCTAAACGGTGCACCTGTAACAAGCAGTGTAGCAGATTATCTTTCAAACACAGTGTTCCAAACTCCAGCACCTTAAGGAATCAAGAATTCAAGTCTTCACCCAAGAATTTCACAAAGCAGAAAAAAGCAGTATGTACCATTTTTTTCAATTTTAACAAATCTTCATACATCAAATATAGTACCCACAGGTGATAGAATATAACATGTAAATGCATATAAGTTCGCGGGGATTAACTTTTGTGGTAGCGGGAAAATGGAGTGTTCGCGGTGGTTTTAAGTTCGCGGTAGCGCCATAGACTGTAGTAACATATTATAATGGCAAAACGTTCGGGGTGGTTTTAAGTTTGAGGTGGCTACCGCAAAAAACGGAAACATAAAACCACCGCGAACATTTCTGCATTTACAGTACATCATCATCAGGCTACTACACATGTTGCCATTATCCCTTACTGTATATAAAGTATGTCCTCTACTCCAAGGGCCGTCAGCCCCTCGCAGGTGACATCCAACACCTGCAGCCACAGCCTGGGGTCACCTCAGGTTATTTCAGACGTTGTTGCTTTAGTTTTAAAAGTTTTAACAGGAAAGGCAAAAAATGCGTCTCCTTGGGCTGACAACGTTTTTTCCAGCGGCATCAAAATGTTCCATTGTATTCCATTTTTTTCTATTCTATTCTATTCTATTCTATTCTATTCTATTCTATTCTATTCTATTCTATTCTATTGAAGTCACAAGATGCTCGGCAACCTCTGATGTGATCACACTTATTGCGTTTAAATTTTGTGGAGACTATATTTTGCTGACATACGGGCTTACACAAGGTAAGAGTTCTCGATAGATAGCTTCGGGAAATGGTCAGACGTTTCAGATAGCATCTGCTACTGAGAACATCGACATACGAGTTACAGTTATACAGAAGGTTCGCGATATCGACTCAAGATATTGCTAAAGTCTGTCATGTTCTTAAACATTAAACGCCTTGAGGTACTTTCATCTGTGTTTCTTCATTGTTGACAAAAAAGTAAACTTAAGCTAGTATAAGAGCACGTGAAAGTCAGATGTTACATTATTATTGTCATTGGCGAGTCTTTATCCAAGTAGCAAATCTACGGCCCTGCCAATACAAGGCTGCAATATGGGCATTGCTTCAGGGAGGCGCCTTTGCTCAGATTTTTTTTAGAATGTTACGTGCTTTACGGTACATGTTTATAAGTTTTCCTTAACAGTTTTAACCCACGTTATTTTCCCCAGATTGCATCGCGTGTGCAGTCACCGTTCGGTAAGGTGGCAACGGGGTGCTTTAATTTAGTACTAGACACGTGGATACTGATATTCAGCTCGCCAGAGTTGACCAAAAATTGTGTTCGCAAAATTATATTTACGTCGTACAACGTTAATTATTGGAACAATCACTGACCGGAATGAGCCAAATGAAAAACAAGTACATAAATGCATCTCATACACAAATTAAATTACATCAATCAGTTGAAATATGATACGGTATACCCGATAGACAAAGAGTCTCGTGCTGTTTGGAATGTGACACAAACACTAAATTATTCAGTCCAGTGACGCATCAAAACTTGTAGAAGTACACTAGTACATGTATTACGAGATAGTCTAAAAGATTTGATTGCAACAACAAAAGCTAATGCTAACACTTCCTTGGTCTATCTGAATAATATTCAAAACAAAACTTAGAAAGGACCACAAAAGACCTGCAAACCCTACCTGCAGCACAAGCCCCCCGAGGACCATCCCAGCTGACGATCGAGGCGGATTCAAAGTCTTAATTTTAAAAATCCATGGAGGCCGCCATCTGGGACCGAACCATTCTCGTATATATGTGTATTTATGGGTGTTTTGTACATATGTGTATTTGCATAATAAACGTTTTCTGACTACTATTCAAGAAACAGCCAGTGTTACATTTAAATGTCAAGTATCGAACCCAACATATAGATCTGTATAAAGGTTCACATTGTTACATTCTCCCGGATAAGAACTATCTTGTGCAAAACCAACGACCAGGACCAATGGCTGATGAGGGACCTGGGCGAGGTGAAAGTCGTGACAGGCGTCATCACCAAAGGCAGGGACTACAGTCCCGATTGGCCGTATGGACCACATGACCAATACGTCACCTCATACGTCATTTCATACGGCGTGGAAAACGGCGATAAAAAGTTCCACACCAATGCGGAAGACGAGATTGCTGTAAGCAGTGTCTTCTACTTCTGTTTAAAACATATTACATTTATTTATTTATCTACCAAGATCCACCAAAATACAATGGAAGCGTATGGCAGCCTTGAAAAGGAGTCCTCTACCAAAAAGACCTGTTCCGCCATACCTTCCAATGGAAGAATTGGACTTAACCAAATATTCTGTCCAACTCCAGTCTTTGAAAATTTTTGTCTGATTTTTGTGTTAGGCATTACAGTTTAACTTTGTTTCACAACCAAAGACATTAAATAATGTGGGTACCATTTCCAAACCCCTACACCTATACAAGTCTTCCTGTTCCATCCTTTATGTATAAATATCATGCAACAAAAAGTCTGCAAGATGCAGAAGAGTCTGGAGCAGTTCAAGGGAGGGGTTCCTCAGAGAGAGTGACAATACCCTGCCATGAGTGAGAGAGTAAAACGTAATTACTAGGTGTTAAAAATAGACACCACAAACGTTGTTACGATTATTGAAGCGACAAAACATGATGTCACAACCAACAAGTCTTGTATCCCCGTATTCTCATGAGGTGTACAAAGTGCCACTACACACGACCCCAGTTGTCATGATTAAACAACGCCAGATGCACTTTTCCTCTAACCCTTCGTTTCCTCCAGCACCTGTCAGCAAGTCTTCGTTTGAAAATGAATGAGTTTTCTTATGTAAATAACTGAGTCTTAAACCTCTAAACTCTGGTAACCAACAAAAAGATTGTTCTGGCCTAAAACGACCTTCTTTGGACGGATAATCGCTCCGTCTCCAGAAAACCGTGACCCGGTCAGAATAACAAACACGTCACAAAATCAAACCACAGCTTGTAACTATGCCAGTCAGCAGTTCAACATCTTGATCCCAAACTTCCTCTTTTCCCACATGTTGGTTTCTGGGAACTGATAAGGAATAACGGAGTTGTCAGCATGATGTTAGTTTTGGATGGAGAGAAAAGTCAACGCAGCAGCAGCCTGCAGACAGACTTGTCAAGCAGCACTGACACTGTCAGCATCTCGTGATGACATTCATGATTGCTCATGTAGAGTGTGTGTGCGTGAGTCTGTGTGTTTTCGTGTGTGTCTGTGTGTTTACGTGTGTATGTCTGTGTGTTTGCGTGTGTGTCTGTGTGTACATCAATACATGTGCAGGGCGTTTGTGTGTTTTTCTTACTGCCGATACAGCTAGACCGGCTTTAGAATCTGGCACGGTCCTGACATTTCCTACATGCGATGACTGTCGCAGATAAACACCTCCAGAACCGCTTGAACGTCAGTAACAAGCTACGAATAGATCAGCTGGTCTAATGAATAACATATTAACTAGTCTGATTGACTCCAGCTAACGGTAATGATCTCGATGGTTATTTTCCAAAATAGCGCCTAGATTGAAACGTTTCCGTTTCAAGAATCTGTACGCCACGTCTACTCAACCTTAACTATCCAGACCTTTCCAGTCGCATTGTAAAATGTCACGCAGCAGTTTGGGTAGGTTCCTTATATGGACATGGGAATTTCGTTGCAGCTTGAAAGAAGGGCAGTCTGCAGACTCAGAGGAGATCGAGAAGTTTTGTGTTGAGATCGCGGTGAGAATATATCATTTCTTCTGCAGTGATACAAACATATACAGCTTACACACGACACTTCACTATGACAATACCATGGATTACAACGGGGAATAGCAGCTCATCTTTATCCGCGGGGTAACCTATATCCAGTGTATTAAAAAAAGTATTAAGCAATATCAAGTAGACGCATGAAACCATCGTCTGTCGACTTGATATCCTTAAATTCCTTGGTTTCAGGTACAACGGATATAGGCTACCCCGCGGATAAAGGTGAACTACCGTTAACAGCCCCAGCATGTTTCGGTCATCACCACTGTGTCACTGCTCAAACGGAAAGAAAAGGATGCCACTTTGCTAAGTATCTGTACATGTAATCAAAGATGTCAAAGTTCATCTGAGTTGGTAGAAGTCATCTTCAGTCAAACACCCTAGTAATTTCCAACACACACGAAAATCACACTGAACCAATTATTTTGCCTGATCAAGTGTCAAAGAAAGATTGATGTAACCAAATATATTGATGTTATGAAATACGGTACAGTTGGAAAAAAGGTTGTTTGCATAAGGGTATACATTAATGAACCTTTTTGTGCATAACCTGTGCAGATGGTTCTTATTGAGCTGCCGGGATATTTCATCTTCTTGGACGAGTTTCCGTTGACCACGACACTGCAGAAGGTGAGCCACCATTTGTTAGATATCTTTAACAAAGATTTCCGACGACAAAACTGGCGCCGTTTGGCGTCATCGACACGAATGTCTTTCGCAATTCGGCGCAGCCAAGTAAGACACCCACTTGGCTAAGCAGTGTTTTGTAATGTATCATGAAAGCAGTTTGTCTGTTTGACATAAAACAGGTTGAACGGAAGAAGCTGCACCTGATCGCCATGGAAAAACTTGGTCTGTAGGAAGCCTAGAAGCTGCCTGTGGCCAGACTTGTCAACTCAGCAAGTCTCACACTCTTGGCCTGCCGCAAGAAGCTTAGAAGCTGCCTGTGGCCAGACTTGTCAACTCAGCAAATATAACACTCTTGGCCTGCCGCAGGAACCCTAGAAGCTGCCTGTGGCCAGACTTGTCAACTCAGCAAGTCTCACACTCTTGGCCTGCCGCAAGAAGCTTAGAAGCTGCCTGTGGCCAGACTTGTCAACTCAGCAAATATAACACTCTTGGCCTGCCGCAGGAACCCTAGAAGCTGCCTGTGGCCAGACTTGTCAACTCAGCAAATATCTTAACAATTCAACGATAGCTTCCTAATTTATGCTCTTCAATTTCAGAGCGATAAGCAAATGCGTGCTTTCATAACTGCTTGACCTCACAGGAAAGTCAATTGATTTATTTGTTTCCCTTATTTGTAATGTTTAACTAATATCAAAAATATTAGCCTGATTAGAAGCTCGACAGCCAAGAACATCTACTACATAACTTTAAAGGGCATAAGCCACTCGGAAAAGTAGGTAGAATGTCCTCGAATGATACTTAAAATTTTTCCATCATTACTATCTAGCATTAATTGTAGAAGCAATGCTTGTGTAGGTTTTGACTTTGATAAATACAACATGGCTGTATTATTCAACATTTACATAACAAAATGTAACGATTACAGGTGAGAGTCTAAAGGAGTAAATTTTCAATCCTCACATATATCATTTCTTAAAAAAGATATGAATGTCTAATTGATACAAGAAGAGGGAGGGAGAGGCATTCAGATACATTAACTACGTTATGTACACACTGATATGTTCTCTTTTTCTACTCATGTTTTATTTTATGGTAATGTTCAACATGCATGTTAATTGATTCAGATCTTATTTTAATGGCAAACTTTAGTTTTAGTCAATAAAGATGAATGTAAAAATCTACTGTCTTTGTTTTCAGGTTTCAGGCAGTCTATATTTTGCATCTATGTATTTACTGGTGTCCATTCGTCTCGAAATACGGAGAAAACAGTGCCAAATGAAATATCAACGTAGATTATATGGCCAAGTCTTTGCCGTGCTTGCCTAGTATCTACTGTTACCAGGATTACATAAATCAGATGCAGTCTTCCGTTTAAGAATAACTCAGGCTGCTTTTAAAGATAACGATTCTTCGAGCTTTAAACATATGAATCCCAACGAAATAAATTGGTGTGGCCTCAAGCTACCCTCTTTGGACTGTTTATCGCTCCGTTTCCGCAGAATAACCGTGACCAGCTTAAAATAACAAACACGTCACTTACTGTAAATGCATTCAAGTTCGCGGGGATTTAATTTCGCGGTAGCGGGAAAAAGGACTTTTCGCGGTGGATTTAAGTTCGCGGTAACACCATAGACTGCAGTCTAATACCACTATAGAAAAATGTTCGCGGTGGTTTTAATTTCGCGGTAAAGTGGTCACCGCGAAATCCGCGAACATTAATCCACCGCGAACATTAATCCACCGCGAACATTTCTGCATTTACAGTAATCGAACCACAGTGAGTGTAACAGTCTGCCAGTCATTTGTCGAACATGTTGACTCTAAACTTTCACTCTTTCCACATGGTGGTTTTCGGGAAGTGATAAGGGATAACAGAACTGTCAGCATAATGTTAGCTTTGGGCAGAAAATAGTTGACGCAGCAACCTGCTAATAGCGCTGTCGAGCAGACATGGGGCAGAAGATTGATAATGCAGACACTCAGACGTTAAGGAGTTTGCACAATAGTGTTTGTGTGGTGTGTGTGTGTGTGTGAGTGTGTGTACGTTTTTTTTGTGTGTGTGTGTGTGTGTGTGTACGTTTGTGTGTGCGTGTGTGCGTGCGCGCGCGCGCGAACACTCGTGCGTGTGTACACGCGCGTCTGCATGTGCACTGGACTTCATGCCTGTAAATATTTGTGCAATCACGTACATGTTAGTGTTCGTGTACATCGGTGCATGTGCACGTGCACGTGTTTAATCACTTAACAATCTAACTGCCTATGCAGCTAGACTTGCTTTCTAGCCTGTCAGTATGTGCTGACTTAGTTCCTACATGTGAAGACTTTCACGGATAAACACTTGCAGAACCGCCGGCGTCAGTAATAAGCTAAGAATATCTCAGCCGTCTAATCATCAACTTTCCTGTACGGCTGACGAATCGCAGAAGGCCTGGTAACGATGTAAAGACCGACATCTCCTTCAAGTGAAGCAGTCCTGGGTCGTTGTGCACTAGAGGAACCAGCCATGGGTGTGGCTGTAGTGATTATTGTGGTCTTAGCTGCGCTCATGCCGCTACAGCAAGCGGACGGGCAGACAACCCCAGACCAGGGCGAAGAGACAACAGGCCCGGGCGAAGAGACGGATCACACACCTTTTGCGGAGAGCCAGCTCCGGAATGCGGAGCAGCAGGACGCAGGAGAGGCTCAGGAGAGACAACTCCCGGAGCAGCCTTCTGGAGACACGGCTACCCTGACGGCACAGGGAGCGAGTCAGGTCAGTCTTCCTGTATTTTGTTGTGATGTACTGAGCAGGTCACTTGTGGTCTGAGGATGAGCCGTCTGCCTTCGGACGGAGGCCGGGAGTACTCCCCAAGCTTCGGTTCCGGCTGTTTTGGCGTGTTTTAAGCGTTTTTGACGGGCTTTCTATTTTGTGCTATTTTTTTCCGTAAGACTCCTGAAAATTGCCGGCGATCCCTAAAAATCGTAAGATGATCGTGAAAACACCGGGCGTCTTACTCACGAAAATGTCATTTTGAGCTCGTAAACTAGTCTTCCGATCGAATAGCGCCTGATGTGAGGGGGGTATTACAAAACCAATTTGATGAGCAATGATAAAACTAGTCTTGTTTTGTATTGCTTGATCTCTTATGAACAATTTTCCGTCTTGGTGTGCACATCGCTCGTCATTTATACCGAAAATATTCACGATGAAGGAAGTGTCTATGCGAAAATGCATGGGTAAGGTCTTCATAGTTTTAGTGAGTGGGCGGCCAAACCGTCGACTCTGGTAGCAAAACTCCCCTGGCAAACTATTCTCCCTGAAACAACCGGCGTAATCAGTCTGGTAGAGGCTGATGAACAACATTGTAGAAACAGACGTCAAACGCTAAGAATTGACCGATTCCTTGCATCTGCTTTGGGCTTAGATTTGTGAATGCTGTACAGCCTACCTGACTCCGTTGTTATTTTACCAGTGAATGAATGGTTTGCTAGCGATAAGCCTAAATTGGAACAACATAAATTTCTTCTCTTCACGTCAGACTAAAAGCTTTTACTTAGTTTAAGACGTTTCTGCTTAGTCTACAACGTCAACTGTCATAGGTGTTATCGAGGCCCTCCCAGGATGGTCTGAAACAGCTGGTTTTCTAAGGCCAACGTCACATTTCCCAGCCGGAAAGCTTTTCGGGAACGAATAGCATGATGTACACAGCAGAGCATAGTCGTTAGCATTATTTTTCGTTTCCACGAACAGCCCGGCCGGGCTCCGGTTTGGAAATGTGCCGTTAGCCTCACAGCCATAGCGTGGGGAATACTGATGCATTATGCTTCTGTCAAACTGGCACCCGCTCGGGTACCTTTCTGGAACAAAAAATCCAGAATGGAAGAAAAAAAAACATTTAAGAAATAGTCATGAGCACAATTTGTGTTCCTTGATAGAAACTTTTTCACTTCCAAATATATCCCAATGGGGCCCCTGTTTCGAAATAAGACAGTAGTGTTAGTTACCGTACATTGAGCGCTGTGCAATCCTTCAGTAGTATTTATTTTTCAAGTCGTGTCAACATTAACTACAGTGTTTATTGAATAGAACCTGAATGTATGAACCGTTTTCATCCCGCAGTTGGACGAGCTCCAGGCAAACATGACCAGGCTCCGAGAAACAGTGGCTCAGCAGGCGAGTCATGTTCTGGGGAAAACATTTGTCTAACATTGGGTTTTTCTATTACACATTTTTGCTGTCAATTCAGCCGTACATAGATATATATTAATGCTTTCCAGCTAGCCGGAGGCAAACTGAGGGAATAGCCTATAGCTAGACGGCAAATATAATTATGTAAAATCAACATGATTCACACATCTGTTACAGGACGCTAAGATTGCTGACCTGACAGCAAGACTCCAGCGTCTTGAACAAGGTGAGTCTTGTAATATAACGGCTATGTTTGTATTTGGTTATATCTATCTATTGTTAGGTCTAGCCAGCTAACGAATGCCAATTAAAAATAGTTTTATGTTTCCCTCTGAAGGACACTATGTCTAGGGTAGCCTCACATCTGTATATTTTTAGATTTCACTACTGGGCACTGGTGGATCATTTGTGGTGGGCCATTGCTGCATGGCACCCAACCATACTTTGCAAGGATGTGTGAATTGCTATCTTCCCAGCCCACCGAACCATTTACAAAAAATGGTAGAAAATGGTAAATAATGGTAGAATGCTGTTATCATTATTTAGAAACCATTAGAAGTATCCAATTCCACACCATGAATATTTCCAAAGTTTTACAGGACCAGGGAAATATTTCTAAAGTTGAAACAGTGTTAAAAATATTTCTGAAGCATCAAATGTCCTAGACATATAATTACAAAACTTTAAAATCAATTCTAAACTAGAGTTCGACGAACACATCTCTTCGCCAAATAATCATGCCTTTATTTAAGACTTTGAGGTCTTATTCTTTATTACTAAATAGTACCTACCCCAAAAGCAAATGACTGCATGAACTGTGTTCCTCACAAACCCACATATGCTACCAAAACAAGACCTGATTCTACACAGCTGCAGATGACCTGATAGCATCCCTGGTCAATCAAAATTTCATGCTTGTCAAGCTAAGGCTCCTCCGGACGGTAAAACATCTGCCAAACAGCTGTGTCCATAGATATAGGTCAAAATGAGATACGTGTATAACTGTAAGTTTATTTCCGTTAATTGGCCACTGATTACATTTAAATGCATCTTTCGATGTAGATTATTATCTTAAGTACCTTTCAGCCAAAAACAATGCAAACAAGTTTGAAAGTCCTATCATGGAATTCAGTGGATTTCTGAACTTTCCTCATCAGTTATGCAAATTAGGTGTTCATTTGCACAAATAGTATTACATTATGTAAGTCATCACTTAGGCTATCTGCCAATCAAAAATCACGACCACAGCATGTTTAGAACACGAGATGTCAAAAATGGAAGTTTTGTTGCAGTACCTTAGGAAGCCGCTAGGGGGCCACTATCATAATCGACCTTCGTTGTCCTAACCCCTACCCACCTACCAAATATTATCAGGATCCTTTCAATGCCTCTCGAATTATGCATTCCACAAACAAACGGACGCACACACTCGGCCCGCTACCGTCCTAACGAAAAATGCTACGCCAACTATTTTCAAACGCAACCTTCCTTCCGCAACCGCTACTCAAATACCAAATATCATGGAAATCCATACACAGCTTCTTGAGTTATATGCTGTTATCATGGATTTATGAATTTTCCTCATCAATTATGCAAATTAGCTGCTGATTTGCATAATTAGTATTACATTATTTATGTTATTACTCATTCTATCTACATACTAAAAATCATCCTCTATATCTATGTCTCGACAATTTTCTACGCAAATCTTCTCCCTTTAATTAAAGAACAATTTGCAATTTTTGAATATATAATCGACCAAAATCAAATTTACGAACGTGTTGTAGTGTATATATATATATACAACAAGTTCGTAAATATATATATATAAATAGAGAGAGAGAGAGAGAGAGAGAGAGAAAGAGAGAGAAAGTTTATCTTGCATCATACTATCCCACAGGCGGAGAGACCGTTGACGATGCCCTGGTGCTTTCTACGAAAGAGGACGGAGGAGTGACAAAAATTGCGGACATTGGCAATGAAAAGACTCTCACAAGGGAGGGATCTAAACCACCGGGTAAGAAGAAAATTTCCGTTTCCTTCAGATACATCCGCTATCTACTGAGTGACTAAAAGTGAAAACCTTAAAGCCATACTGTACTCCAGAGGAGAGTGTTCCCTCCAATCAGAGGAGAGTGTTCCCTCCAATTAAATTACAGCCAGGTGTAACGCATTATAATGTGAACAACCACTGGACAAACTTCAAATTGGCAGCTGTTAAGAAATATTTGGTTGGGCTTGAAAATTACTTTTGCAATGTGTTTCTGGATACTTGTTTGACAACTTGTAGCCTTGGTAACTTTATTTCCCACTTGGTTTTGGTCAAAAATGGGCCAGAGGAGAGTGTTCCCTCCAATTAAATTACAGCCAGGTGTAACGCATTATAATGTGAACAACCACTGGACAAACTTCAAATTGGCAGCTGTTAAGAAATATTTGGTTGGGCTTGAAAATTACTTTTGCAATGTGTTTCTGGATACTTGTTTGACAACTTGTAGCCTTGGTAACTTTATTTCCCACTTGGTTTTGGTCAAAAATGGGCTTTGATCTTTGCCAATCATCCTATTGAAACCCATACTTGAAAAAGGGCCTTAAGTTAAAATGGATAGCTCAGCTGTTAGGAAATCGAGGTCCAATCTTAAGAACAATGGTTGCAGCATGTGTGTGAATAGTTGTTCATCATTTCCCATCCTTAGCAACCTAAATCTTCTATTTATTTTATTATTGTTATTGTAAGTTGACCTGGAATTTTAGCAATTATCCCATAGGAACCAATAGTTAAGGCATTATTCCCATCATGCATCACACCAGATGGGTCTGCATGAAGGGGCAATACTCAGTTACTGGATTATAAACGGTGCATTTATTTGCTCATCTGTGATTGATTTTGACACATTTAATTGATTTTGTGTACATAAAGATGTGGTCTTTTAGAAAATAACACTCTCCTCTGGAGGACAGTATGGCTTTAAGGGAAGTGTACGTAGATGAGTAACAAAAGACATTTAAGAAATTCCTCTTAGACCTGAGTAGTAGTGGCAGTATAGCCGCCCGCACGAGTCCTACATTTCTGTTTCTATTATTCTTCGAGTGTTTTAGCTCAGATATAACTGCACGCGCTTTTACAGTGGAAATCTTCATTAACACATGAGATTGTAGTGGGTAATGACATAAATGGCACTGTGAGCACAAACCATTTTTTTTCTGGGAGTTAAGTTTTTTTAAATTCTTGCAACATCACATTTTGTTTGACTTGGACATTCTGTGATGTTGATTCTTGTGGTTTGCAGGTGTTAGATCGATGCTTATGTTGTGTAAACTTGGGCCTGGTAAAACTTGTTGATGTAACTTGGTACGTAGGTAGGTGTTATAACCCCGACCGTTCTAAAGCGTTTATAGCCCTCTGGTCGTTGGCTGCGGTACTGCAGCAGAGGTTTCATTCTATTTAATAATATGTTAAACCCCTTGGTATTATTCATTTATCTATTAATTCGGCTGAAATTTGTATAGAATTGTATAGTCTAGATGTCGATCAGTAGTCAGCTACGGCCGTGGCGCTTTGGCACACCCGATCCCACACCTGGCTATGAAACGGAGATGGGTGCCGGGCCTGACACATCACACAGTGATGTATGGGCAACTTTAGCTTAGCTCAGCATCACGACAGCGTGGTTTCTGTTTATCTCCTGGGATGTTGCATAAATGGTCTGAGAGGAAGATCAGTTTCCTACACACTATAGATAACAGCTAGCTGGACACAAATGGAAACTGAAATCAGTTAAAAATCATATGAATAAAGATAGTTGGCATAATCAATTGACCTTGGAACGTTTTCGACATGAGTATGGACACTGATTATGTTTTGACGCACCGGCTTTATGTTTTCTGTACTGTATGTTGTCCCTGGATGTTCAAAGTTTGACTGATTGTAACCACGTTTTTTGTCCTGTATTTATTATTTTACATGTATGTTTAATGGGCCCCCTTGGAAATCAACTATGCACTGTTGTAGGGGCTACCCATCTGTTTTCAAGATGAAATAAATAAATAAATAAATGATGAATTGTTTATACACTCATTGTTTTTCCTGATCATCCTGGACTCTCAGTTGACATATGTAACTGAGGCAGAGAAAATAATGATGATATTAATTATGCAAATTAAACCTAATTTGTGATCGATGTATTAAATAGATGCGTAAACCATGATTAAGAAAGAAATGAACATTGATAGAATCATAGACAGATTTGCATAGTTTATTAAACATTTACATAATTTCAGATTTTTCCCAAACAAGACTTCAATATGTTTTATATGTAATTAAGGGCAGGTGTATCAATTGGCCAAAACATGTATTTTTTATGGAGGACATCAGCATGATCATTGGTGTTTTACCTGATATCAGAATTCTTTCTTGTTCAGGGATGGTCAACATGACGAGAAAGTACCAAAATGCAAACTGGGCAAATACGTTGTGTTGTAGCCTATTGATTGTATTTTGTAGAAGGGGCACTAGGGAGGTAGACATGAGTGTGGTTTGATAGTTATAAAGGTGACCATGGGTGAAGTTGCTAACTTGATAAGTAATACCACAGTAGTATACTCCTTGAATACAGGAATGAATAATTTGTTGACTGTGATACCATGTCTTGTCGTTTTATCAGTATTCATGTCATCATATGTCATCAGTATTTTGGCAGTCCATGTCATCCAGAGGATGCCATCCATAAACATAAAATAAGTATTTGCCGTGGCCTTAACATACGGTAATTATACTAACTAAATAACGTAAACATGATCATTACCATGTATAGATTATGCAAATGTGTAAGAAATCTGAATATTTTTCTTTAAAAATTCTCTACGAAATCTTTTGTATATGTTACCAGCAGCAAAATGTTTAGACGAATCGATGTTCTTTCAATACACTCAGTCTTATCATTAAATAAAATCTTAACATGCAGGATCGCAACATGAAGTGACAAAAAATTCGTCCAACGGCTCTAAAAGGACCAAAAGGGCTGTTCCTGCTTTTCTTGCTAAGGCAGTGGGAGAAATAGGAGGGAAAGTCGTTAGCAAGCTTGGTGACAGGATCGCGGAAGGTGTAGTGGAAAACCACCAGGAGAAGGTGGTGAACGGTCTGCAGGACTACCTGGGGAAACAGATGGACAAGTTTGACGATGAGTACAAGGACCTGTTAAAGGACACAAGTGGACTGTCAGCGGGTCTTAACCGTCATGTGGAGGAGGTATGAAGAAAGCTATGTAAAAAGTCAGCAAGATACTACTTTAGAGCTCTTACAATATAGCCAGTTGGAAGCACGTAATATGTCTCTTTTAGTCCTTGCCACGATAATACCATGCTTGTTAAATTATAAAGGCTAGAAGTGATAGTGAAGTCAATAATTTTAATATGTTTAATATGTTTTGTTTTAATCATCAGGCCGACATCCAGCTTGTTCCCAAGCCAGGAGCCACTATGGGTAACATGTATGCACCGCCAGGCTGGGAGATCCGCCATAAGTACAAGTACAAGGATGACAGGTCGGTGTATTCACTGCACGATGGGTAACATAAATGCACCACCAGGCTGGGAGATCCGCCATAAGTACAAGTACGAGGATGACAGGTTGGTGTATTCACTGCACGATGGGTAACATAAATGCACCACCAGGCTGGGAGATCCGCCATAAGTACAAGTACAAGGATGACAGGTTGGTGTATTCACTACACGATGGGTAACATGTATGCACCGCCAGGCTGGGAGATCCGCCATAAGTACAAGGATGACAGGTTGGTGTATTCACTACACGATGGGTAACATGTATGCACCGCCAGGCTGGGAGATCCGCCATAAGTACAAGTACAAGGATGACAGGTTGGTGTATTCACTACACGATGGGTAACATGTATGCACCACCAGGCTGGGAGATCCGCCATAAGTACAAGTACAAGGATGACAGGTTGGTGTATTCACTACACGATGGGTAACATGTATGCACCGCCAGGCTGGGAGATTCGGCATAAGTACAGGTACAAGGATGACAGGTTGGTGCTCGCAGTTTATTAGGTATTGCCATTGATAAATCATGTCTTGCAAATTCTTCTTTTAAATTACAAACTGCTTTTTACCACAAGATTTTTTTCCAGAAGGAATTTACGTCGTATATCAGTTTGAACATATCATTTTGATCAGTAAGCCATACGTAGTATTTGCAACTTTTGCAACAAGAACAACTACCAACAACTCCCAACAAGTAACAGTACTTTATAGCTGCTAATTAATTACGATTGATTTTGTATATTCAAACTAGTGAGGACAGGGGCAGCTCCATTGGACAGACAGCAGCCTACACCTACCCAGCCGGACTAGGACCAGTTCTGATGAACGGCTGCTTCGGGACCGGCTATAAGAATGGGGACCCCTGCTTTCAGGCCAAGATCCCTCGGACAGGTTGCTCTGTAAGTATACAATAACTTATTCATTGAAGTCCATTGTTTAGGATATGTGGGTGATACAAACATGTTTACCTATATATTGATTACAAGTGACGTCTAACTCACACCTGGAAGGAAGCCTACTCTATCTATTTTGTTCGGTTATTAGTTCCCACGTTGACCTTTTGATCTCCCAGTATATAATGATTCGGCGCAGGGATTCTCTCTCTCTGTCCGACGGCGGTCCTCCGGTCACGTCTGGACCCTGAAGGGACCCATCCACCAAGCCCTCAATACGTTTTCTGCCTTGCCCGGAAATAGACGCCCGCTAGAGGGAGGTCATTGCAGCGCATATGTGACTTTAGGCTCCAGACGACAATTTCCGCATCACTTCATACCGGAGGACCAATGGCCGGCCAGGACAAAAAAGACACTTTGACAATTTAACGTCCTCTCAGAGGTCGACCCAAGCCGAAGCTAGATACTTTTTTTGTCGTGTCAAGTGCCTTTCCCAAGGGCACAAGATCGGTGACATGACAGGTTTTCAATCCAGGACCTATTGGGACTGAGCCCAAAGCGATCTTCTTCTAAATCCTAATTCTGTCTCATATCTAGAACCTTATCGACGGTGCGACCTACCTTGGTGTCGGGTTTGACGGGAGAGGCGTCTACTCGGCAGAGTCCAGGAAGAAAAGCATCATCCAGAGATCGTGTAGTAACCTGCAAACGTAAGAAACGTCCACTAATTATCTCCATAAATTACTTATGGATGTTATAATTTTACTGCCATTTGTCTGCCTATCTGATGGTCAATAGAATATCGCAAGAACGGCTAAATGGATTGCTTTCATGCTTGGGGTGTCACTACGGTATGATAAAAACTAGAAATTATTAGATTTTTAGCTTTCTAGCGACTTTCCTTGGTACTGCATTAAAACTTCTGGTTTTGATATTTCGTTTTCAAAACTAGCTATGGTCATGATAGTTGAATGTTAGATATTTCTTGTGCTCGGAAAGAAGTGACATGTTTGGGCGGCACTAATAGCACTTGCATGTTTACACAAATAATTTAACAGAATACCTCAAGAAATAAAAAAAATTCGTATTTTCATGATTTTAGGACAAAAATAAACAAAATGAAGTAAAAATTGTGCCAAATAAGATGAGATATGCAATTTTACTAAGAATATTCTATCATAGCAGTTTTTAAAATGTATCTCTTGTCCCAAAATTGAAAATTTGTCTTGAAAATTTCGGGCAAATGGCCTTCGTCGTCAAGACAAGGTAAGTATGTTTGAGCCCCTTAACGTTTAATTCTGTCACTACTTTGGCATTTTTGTCAAAATGTTTCAAAGACAACAACTGAAGAAAGGAACGACAAAATTCCATTATTTTAGGCACGTATGTAGTTTAGGCAAAGATTTACACACTGATATGCATATTCTGATGACCTTTTTAGGATACATAAAAAGGAAATTGTATATTTCCATTGTTTTTCACAACTGTACTTCGATAAATGTAACACATGAAATTCATGACAGGAGGAACACAAACAGATACTTAACATGCAAATGAGCTTATTTGCCTGATTAATACAATAATGGCAAAATGATTAATGAAAAATTATTGGAACTTTATACCTGGACACGTGTAGGTAGTTGATGATGAATAAACAAAGGTTCAAACAGACATCACTGTATTTAGATTATTTGAATATTGAGGCCATCTTTTCCATGAAGGTGTGAGGACTTCTGAGTCTAGTTGTATTTTTATATCCTTCCTGGTAATTGTCTCCTGGACTCTTTTCTGTTAAATTGTAAGTTAAAGCCCCGGTCACAAAGAGCGTACGATTCTTTGCGATTCCTTGCGATGCACATTATGAGCGCAGTGTGTCGTAAGTAGGGGGAGAATCGGAAGCAATTAATAGTTTAAATATATAAAGCCGTGGTCACAAAGCGCGAAGCGCATCGTACGATGAAGTCATAAGAGCGTACCTGCGTCAATCGCAGTAAATCATAGTGAATCGGGGAGCGTCCTATGGCAAAAGCTAGAGCTGAAATGGCTTTTTAACAATGTTAAAAGTTTCTCCATCCTCGTACGATTTTTATTGCCCCCATACCAGACTTTATTAAGGCCATGTTTTTCTACTTATGAGGTTAAAGATTCATAAATTTTTAGCATGTTGTGATAGTTTCAGTTTTCCCTGATATTGTCGATGTTGACGAAAAGGGAAACTATATCAGTCGCAACTGTTCACAGTAGCAACCAGAGAACAGCTCGTCCGTAGAAGAGCCTGCCTATCACGCACAGGCGATGCAGACAGTTGACAATTGATCGCTACATGCACGTGAGTTCATAATTAGATCAAATCTCATCACTCGTCAGTCTCGGGTCAGTTTACCATAATCGTAATAACCATGGGAACAACTCGAACATAAAGAAATGTCTATGAGTCGGAAATATATATGATATAATGCTTACGATATGATTTTTGTATGATGGCATTTTTCTTGATAGCGTATCGTGATACGATATTCGAAAAAGCCTGACTCGTAGAGCCGGCAAGCCTGCCGAGATAACCATACCAGTACTCGTGTTTGAGTTGAACTTTTGCTTGTAATACTCATGTTGTTATGGTCTCTTTTAATTTATTTTTACAGTTAAAGATATTATAGGAAGGTATTCAACAGCTATGCCCACATTTTGTTGGTTAAAGAAGCGCCGCTATTCAGCAGAGACACACGTAAAAAATCGTGCGACGTTGGAAAAATTTTGAACATCATCAGATGCGTTGCGATGGCTGATTTTGCTTTACTATTGTGCGGAATATGCCATCGCAAGAAATCGTACGCGCTTTGTGACCGGGGCTTAATGTAAAAATATACCGATTCTTTTAGTCATACTTGCATGTTTTGCATATCATTTCCAATATCAAGTCAAGGAAAACACAAGCCAAATTTAGGTCAGAGACACCGCCAAAGTGCCATCCAATCAGTTTCCCTGAGTAAAGTAAACAAACTCGGATTAAGTGTCTATGCTATTGTACAACGTCGGTAGCCAGCTTGGAGACTAGAACTCAATACCTGTAGGTTCTGGGTAAAATACCTGAACTGTTACGCCGACATGAATTCCATAACCATAACCAGTGATTGGTTGGTGCAAACTATTCTGGAAGAAAAAGAGTATTCAGTGTAAATAAGTGTTTAAGATCACCATGAATTGTCCATCGTAACCGTTGTCTGGAATCCAATAATTTCGACTCACTCCACAACAACGTTCTATTAGCAATCGACATGCAAAATCCCTAGCTCTACTTCTTTTGTACTTGAGCAGATATGGCGAGAACGAGGTTCCCGACTCCATGACCGTTCAAGGCATCTATGACACCAAAGTGGAGTCCTACACCTTCAGCTCAACAGAAGAGTACCGACAGTACCTGGCGGAAAAATCAGCCGTTACGTCTGCTAAGGCGATGTTCCAGGAGGAAATCAACAAGGCGTCTGGACACGGAGCAAGGGGCGGGGCTTTTGGGTTAGTGTTCTCGGCAGGAGGGGGCAAATCCAGCCAGAGTGGCACATCCAGCCAATCATCAGGATTCACTGCCGGCTCCAGTGCTCGTGCCCAGCTGAGCGAGCAACAAACACAAACATTCATGGCTATGTTGGAGATGGACATATTCAGGTAATAAAGATCTATGTTGTTCATGATTCTCAATATCAGCGCAATTTTAGTAACATTCTTGGTAGCTCCCGTTTACATCGGGATTCCCCTTTACACTAGGACGGCGCTTTCACATCGCTCTCTCTGCGACCTCCAATTGGTAAAAGCGCGGTAAGATCGCGGTTGGATCGCCAAGGTCACCATGGAAACGCGAGTAGCGCGCGGTTGGGGCAACAATGTCGCCAAGGTCGCCATCACCTTTGCGACTGTTTTGAACCGGGTCAAAACAGTCACTGTGGTAGCGCAGAGGACGGTGATGAGCACAGAGAGAGCATCTAGAGAGCGAACGGCGAGCGCGGCGAGCGCCAATATATCTCAACAGTGGTTTATAACAAAAAACAAAACACATATTTGTTCTTTATCTCTGAAATTCGTTAACCCTATTCAGAAAGGGGGAGGGGGTGGTCGCGGGATTTTGAGGCCTGCGCCAACTTTCATGTCGCCTAACGCCAGAATAGCTTACGCTAGAGCCATAAAATGTGGTGGGTTTTCCTAGAATTTAGTTGCCAGCAATTTAACAAAGCTTGGAATATTTGCCTTTTTTTTCTCGATGCCATGGCAACCGTTTGTTGAAATGCATTTTTGACAAAAATCGCTTATTTCGCTTGTTAGGTTATCTAGAATATCTTTTAAAATTCAATTCGAATAGATTGTACTAATTTGATGACGTCGTCATCAGCCCAAATCCATATGACCAGATCAAGAATAACTACCTTATTATCCCTGAAAATCTGTAACTACCTGGTATTGTTTCATAAAAAAAAATGTTTCAATGGACGTTTTTAGTCTATTTCCATTGTCTTTAGCGAGTATTCTCTGAAAAAAAATGTATTTTGGAAAATTCAAGGCGTTAATATAAAATGGCGAAGCCCAACTGGTATTTTAGATATGCATGACGTCATTTTATGACGTCGTTTTGACGTCATTGATGTTGCTATTGGCAACACAAGTTCTAACAGACATTATCATTCTTATATCTCAGCCGCCACGCAACGTCGAGAGTTCGAGGCAGTTTTGAAAATATCACTGAATGATGACATTGACATGATGCGAACTTCTAGATTTAGTTAAAACCTGAATTTGCAATTATGATATGTACCACGTGGAAGGATATGTTTATTTGAATCGTTTTTTTAGTTTTAGCTTCTTATTGTAAAAATGTCACCCCACCTGTAATATATGAAGAAATGTTAGGTATACGTCTAGAAACTACAACACCTACAGTTTTACCACTTTACACTGCCATTAGCCGACGTGCATGGATTTATCATTATTATTATATTAGATGTCATTATATCGTCGATGATTGCTTTGGTTATATAAGGCTTAAGACGTTTAGTATTGTAGATTATGATAATGCTTACAATATCCCTTTTGTGTGAAATAACAAAAACTTTGAATATATATATATAGGTATGAGATCTTCATGGACGACGTGACACCAGACCGGCTGAATGTGGGTTTCCTGCGAGATTTCATCTCACTACCGGAATCCTACTTCTCTCCTGGAGCAGAAATTATCTTCCGTAAGAAGACATGTGTATTGTTTTATCTATACGAATTGCATGCCAGTTGTTTTTTTACCAATGATCATCTGTGTTCAACTTAGCTCCTGAAATGAATGGTGTTAAAACCGCAAAGACGTATTTTACAAAGTTGAAGAGACCAATAAATAGAATAAACCCAATCATTTAAGACACATATATATTACATATGTGCCGACGTTAATGATAACTCATGCGTTTTTCTCCTACACAAGACTAGAGATAATCAAAGTTTGGGCCGGTTTTCTGGTCATTTTTCAGATATGTAACGGTCAAATTGTTGAGTGTAAGTGCCCTTGTTTGGAAAATTTGGTGAGTCCGAATTCTTGTATAAGAACTAATTTTCTTTCTCAAAAAGCCATGGAAAACAACATTAGAATAAACATTTCAGCAATTTGTATGTTCTTTGTTGACCAGATGGATAATGATAATTTATCGCTTAACTTTAGAAAACTTCTACCTTCGTTGGGGAACACATTACATCAAGTCAGCCAAATTTGGAGGTCAGCTGAAGATCATCAAAACCAAGCAAGCTACTAAGGACCTGACGATGTCTGAATTCGCCACGAGAGCTGAAGCTGACTGGAAGATGACCATGAGCACATTCTCGGCTCAAGCGTCACAAACCAAGTCCAGCAGCTGGTGGCATGAGCACGAGACGAAGAAAGAGTCAAAACAATCCACGGGGCAAGCAGCTTCTGGTTCAGAGTCTCAGGCCAACAGAAACCAAGAGGAGCGAATGTAGGTTTATTCATCTGGGAGACAAATATGGGCGGGAATTGGCGAAACCCTAGCCCGTGTTACAAAATCTCTCACTGTCAGAGCTGATTTGACCTCTTCTACTGAGAAGAAATCTTAGATATGCATCACGTCATTTTATGACGTCATTCTGATGTCATTGATGTTGCTCTTGGAAACACAAGTCATAACAAACATTATCTTCACTCGCTGTTATTTTTTTGTAGCATACCTTGAAGTTTTCTTGGAATACCCTTTTTCGTGGTTCCAGCTAATACAAATGATGACATCATTGATACGTCATAGTATCTTGTAATACCGTCAAGTGCGTAAAAATCTTGAGATATCATGTCTACATCGTTCTCTGAAAATTTGGTGGTCATATAATAAGTCGTTCAAGAAGAGGTGGGCCTCAAAAGATCCTCCTGTCCAGGATCGACCATAAAAGCCCGGTGTGACAGCGATCTCGCCCCCCCCGTGATCTCGCCCCCCCCCCGGGGGCGAAATCACTAGCGATCTCGCCCCCCCGGGGCGAAATCGCTAGCGATCTCGCCCTCCCCGGCTAGTGATCTCGCCCCCCTACCTCGCCCCCCTTTAGCGATTTCGCCCCCCCCCCCCCAAAAAACGGGTTTACATGACATTTTAGAAGTTGATTGGTATAAATCACAAAATGCAGTTTCATAATGATATAAGTACACGAGTTTGATACATAAATCCATTCATAGTATCAATATTAACGTAATTACATGGTAATAAGATAGTTGAACTTGTTTCAGACAAGGAGGGTTGGGTCCCTTGTATTCCCATTATTGCATATACCTGAGTCTTGACATAAGATGTATTTCATTGTATTCACCTGTCCTCAAACAACCTATATATCTCCAATATGAAGTCTCTACCAGGAAGTGACCACAAAAGAACTATGTAAAGTCTTTATTAATTATGCAAATATTAGGTATTAATTAGAATAACGCACATTTTGGTATATGCACCTGGCCAAGGGATATCTTCACCTCCAACATGACTGTTTTTTCTAGTATTTAGGAACTGGTGTTTTACCCGTGTTTCTTAAGACTGGTACTTTACCAGTGTTTGTGTAGCATTTAGCAACAGCTATATCAACTTGCGCGTAGATAGTGTTTATAATGAGAAACTATTATTCACGTGTGTTTTTGTTAGTGCTTTGGAAATGTTTCCAGCACAAGAAAGAAAACACTGTAACAAATTGAAAACATATAGCTGACGTATTCCGTACCATAGACGGTGTTGATTTATACGTTCGCAGTAGCACTGTTTTTATGCCACCTCAGCTGCAAAAATTGTCTTTTTCATTTCAATGTCATGTTTGTACCGAACAATATAGTATCGACTTTCGAGGTATGACAGGCATCTTACGGTACGGTAATAAGGTGCCATAAGGTACCAGGTAACACACCATACACGTTACTCCCCAGGTGCAGTATAGTACCAGGTAGCGCACCTGTAATATGTAGTAACCAGCTGCTCTTGGGGGGGGGGGCGAAAACGCTAAAGGGGGGGGCGAAAACGCTAGGTTTAAAATGAGCCTTATAGATTCTCATGAACTTTCTTAGAAGTGACCCTTTCGCCTTCTGGTCGTGACAATGCAGTCAGACGGCTACATAATGACTCGATGCTCGCCCCCCTTCAGTTCGACCTTCAAACAGGGTTAAGGACATTTATTCTTTAATTCTTGAAAACAGATAGTGTTTGAATCCTGTCACTTGTCTTTAATGATATGTTCCTATACATTGCAGATCATCACAAGACTACAGCAACGAGATGCTTGTGGTGCAAGGTGGAGACCAGCAGATTGCGGCGGCCATCACAGAGATGTACACGACAGCCCTAACAACGGAGCTGAAGGATTGGTTAGAGTCTATCAAGGACTACCCAAAACCCTTCTCATTTGTGTTGAGACGTGTAACAGACGTACTGAACATCCCCTTTGACTCGCTATTCCCTGCAGGAGAGGTGGACTATGGCTGCCTTGGTAAAACGTAAGTTGTAACAGCGTAACAGTTGAACTTTAAACGAAACATTGTCAGCGATACAATTACAGCACAGATAATCTAAGATATCAATAGTTCTGTGCTATGAATTTGGTAAAAGAGAATCCTCCTTTTTTCTGTAGACATTTGAAGACAGAAAAGAAAACGGGCAGAAGGTACTACATACAAACTACAACAAAGAGCAGCGAGGGCAGTCAACACGAGCTGATGCTGAATACTACAGGCATTGATGACAGCACATCGGTTACAGTATCGGAAATCCGCTATTGCAACTTCGCCGACCGGAAAGATCTTGAAGAAAGCATGAACAAGAAAAGGATGTCACTTGAGCGTGCTGTGACGGTGTACCTGGAAGAGGTAAATAGACCATTTTTCATGTCACGCTTGCTTATATCTCATATTGATGACCTCTCCAAGTTCACGGGCTTCAATGTTACACAAATCGGAAGCTTGCTACTATATAGTAAAATATACAAAGAAGCTGCAAGCTGAATGAATGTATAAATTGTCAAAAAAAGTGTACTAATGTAAGAAATGACTCCTTTCTTATTGTAAATTCCTTGACTTGATCTTTGCGTAAAATCTAATTCTGGCCCTCGGCAAAGTTTTTCTTATACCCCATTCACATTGTCGACGATATGGGCGTACTTCACGATCGCTGGAAGGTAGTACGATTTTAAGATCGCTAGGTCAAGGAAAGTCTACATTTACAACCAAACAGTAACTCGTCCGACCAACTGACGTACGTCTTCCGATTTGCCAACGATGATCAATCAATCGGTGTCCACTCACCCGACACCTCAAAGCTTTGCGGCCTTATACCCCCCTCACATTAGGCGCGATTCGATCGGAAGACGACTCTGCGAGCTCTAATTTACGAGGAGGCATAACCCTGATGCCGACGAAGGAATTCCCCCTTCCCGTCATGCCTCCTCGTAATTTAGAGCTCGCAGACTCGTCGTTCGATCGAATCGCGCCTAATGTGAGGGGGGTATAAAAGATCACCGGCGACTAGTCGCTGATGTTAACAGCAAGTTTCGGTGCACAACGAGCATCGAGCGACTCCTTAATATCGCCGACGATCACTACAAATCGCGCGCTGGTCGAAAAACACCGGACGCATTACTGCCGAAAATGTCTTTTAGAGATCGGTCTCTGAAGCCGGGTAGACATCGGCTCACACAGTCACAAATCATTTTTTCTTCACGCGTCCCGTTAGAGGTCCCGGGGGGCTCCGGTGGGCATTCCGGCGGCTTTCGTGCAATAGTCGTATGCTTTAACCCTTTATCGCTCGATGTCCGGCAAGCAACCGTGAGCTGCCCTGTGGATGTCCACGAGTACCCCGTAGGGGTCTGGCAGTGGGTCGGCCGATTCACCCCTTGTGGACAACTGTATGGTCCTTGTCGTACGCCCCGCGAACCACGACCATCATGTTTTTTTTTTTTTTTTTCGGGGGCGGTGGGGGGGGGGGGTATATAAGCATTGCTTGCCTCGTCTTCGTTGACTTTTGCAAGTGTGCCACGTTATACTAAGACTAGCAGAAGCGGAAAATGCCATTGCACTTCAACCGACAGGATGAGCACATGCCGCTTTCGGTGACGACGGCTCGTTACCGTTTCATCCTTGCTCTTGCTACATGGGTAGTGGAAGAGGAGAGACAAGCGGAACGGCAGTGCCAGAAAGGAAAATGTTGGGTTAGGCTCCGAACTATGTTTTGGGTCTACGATACGTTGATGAGCAAGCTATAAATGCGAAAACATTCTTGCGACTTTAAGCCCTTTATGCGCCTTATGCGTGTGGAAAAGACGTGTAGAAAGTGAGTTTTTTTTCTGATGATATTTCCCTAATAATTTCCCCGCCGGGAGCCCGACTCATTTTAAATCCGACTTAAAACCAACCGGGGTCCCGCCCGAGACGAAACATAACCCGGCAGCCGCTAGGAGACCAGAAGGACCCCGACCGGAAGAGCCAAAAAACAGCCCGTAAATTACCCGCCAGGGTCCCTATGTGGAAATGTGACCATGGCAAAAATTGTCCTGTTTGATGACCGAGGGACCCCGTCAGCGGCCCTGGCGGTGTTCCGGGATGACACAACGGATGCAATAGTTTGCAATGCAAGAAGGTTGGGCCTGTACCGTCGAGTACCGTCGGGGTACCGGGCGAGTACCGGGCGAGTACTGTAGGGGACCCTGGCGATGTATTCACGATTAGTTGACGGCTTTGATTCGGCGTATTTTCCTGCCCGGGGCCCGGTTGATTTTAAGTCCAACTTAGAATCAACCGGGGGCTCGCCCGAGCCCCAAAATAGCCCGGCAGCCGCCGGGGGTCTCACGGGGCCCCGCCCGAAAGTGCAGCAATTCAGCCCCTAACCTACCTGTCAGGGCCCCTTTGTGTAAATGTGACGTTAGCATTAAAAAGGAAGACAGCCATATTTGATTATCAAGATGCAGATGAGTTAGCTACATGTTTCTTTACAAATGTTGACCACAGCATATATATATCTCACCCGCAGGGTCGACTCCTGAGCTCAGACTTCCTCCTGCCCGCCGGAGAACCAGGTTGTGAAACCGCCATGTTAGCCTTCCTTCAGGAGGACAACACCGGCGTACCAACATGGGAAGACATGACCGGAGGGAAGGAGTTCACCGTCGTTTTCGACATGCCGTATGACATCCCTGGTGTTTCTATGGCGCAAGACGTGCTGGAACTGAAGTTCTTCCGTCACATGTGGTTTTCTACTAGGAGAGGTTCCATGCCTCATCTGTATGACGGCTACAAAAACGGCGGAAGCAACGTCATTCCAAAAAAGAAGGTGTTATCATTTTTATTAACGGTACTATCCTCGTTATTGCCATGGCAAAACCATGATGACGTCAAGCTATATATTGAATCACTATGAAACAATTTGATTTACATTGCAGCTCAGTGTGCAGGGCCTTGTCATGACGTATGAAGAGGAAAGCGGTCTCTTAACCGTGACGGATGGTGACTACAATGCCTCAAAATCATTCCTGCCAGACCTACAGGGTTGGGTAAAAGGTCGCATTGTGGCCAGAGCTGCGTACAAAAAACTGCTCAACCATCTGAGTCAGAAATCGTGAGTAAACTCAGTACCAGTAACTTCCCACATGGAGTCTTACAAATTAGATTCTGCCTGCCTGTCTGCCTAATTGAATTAACGGTAATTCTAAAAATGTACCCGATCTTAAACTTAAGTTGCAATATTCCATTACTTCAGTTACGTTCATCCCAAAAGTGATGACAAGGGGATATAGGATATTCGATAGAAAATAACGTTAAGATTAAATGAATAAAAATAAGAACACTTTTTTTTGCATATGCAAACTGTTGATTATATTTTCACAGTGATACAGTTGGAGACGTTCCGTGTAACATTCATTGGTCCAACGCGCATCGCTTTGACCCGACCGATGGAGGAAAGTGCATCCACTTCACTGCAGCATCAGAAGGAGACATCTTTGTTGTGTTCGCCAGCATCCCACAAAACCATGGGACTTGGATTTACATACAGATCTCCACTGAAGGAGTGGCGTTGTACAAGGTCAGGAAACTCACAATTTAACCCTATCCAGACTGGGCTTTTTTGGCATTCCCTGGCCTTGGGTGAGGGGGGGGGGGTGCTGGGGGGGGAGGGGGCGGTGCTCCTTCGTAATTTCAAAACGGCTTACTGTACGATTGCCAAATTTTAGGGGGTGATGTGCTTGTCAAGTTTTATAATTCTTTAAATTTTTATATCATTATGACGTAATATGACGTAGTTATGACGTCACTAATTGATTTTTGGTTAAAACGGGGAATTCCCATAATACCTAGATATATCACGCAAAAGTTAACAATACAGGTTTTCTAATCAATGTTTAAGTCTTTAAGACTTCTTTTGTCAAAAGCCATTACAACGACGTCAAAATGACATCATTTTGTATTTTAACTATTACTTTCAATCCGCCATCCTGGATCATCAACCTTAATTGTCTTAAGATACATACTTTTCAACATATAACCCTAAAATCCCATGCAAACGCATTAGAATCATTCACATGTTTTTGTGAAATAATACCAAGTAGTGATGAAATCCTAGTGAAAATAAGCTGATTATACTTTTCACGATATTGTCCGCCATCTTGGATTTTGACGTCAATTACGTCATGACATAAGCATAAATTATGCATATCTAATAATTCATGTCACATTAACATATTTGAAATATCAAAGATGTATGAAAACAAGTGCAGTTTAGCAAGAAAATATTAAAATCCCATTGTTTAGACCAAAATTCGTGATTTTTGTAAAATTTGCCTTTCAGAAACTCGTTACCATGGCAACAGGAAAAAATCATAAATTTACTATATTTTTGGTTTATTGTTGCCAACAATGTTTTATGAAAAGTCGGCAAGTTTGATGGTCATAGCACTAGCCGTTTGGGAGTTACTTGGGATCAAATTGGCGCAGGCACTTTTAGCCCCCCCCCTCCCTCCCAGTCTGAATAGGGTTAACTCAATAAATCAATCGCTAGAAAAAAATCTATTTCGCTAGAAGGGCGGCGTTAATTAAGAGTTTTTAATCCACATTAGGTAACTGATATGGTTGATTCTGCATCGATAAATAAACAAAGTTTATATATTGAAAATAAATATTTTACATGAAAGCTCCTACAGCGTTGCCCCAGCGTGCATTGTTGCTGATAAATTTTACGGACCTGTTTAGGCGTTGCGACTACAAACAACCCAGTTAATCGACAACGCCGGTGGCCTGGGCTCAGCAACCCTGTACCAGTCTTACTTCGTCTGTGTGACGGAGGATGTGGGAGATACTACTACAGTCATTCAATACGGGAAGACGCCTGACAATGAGGTATATTTTTTTAAGTTAACGATGACATAGCATTTTGTACTTCGACAAAAAAACTTGGTTGTCCTGATTATATATGATTGACTGTTAAAAGTTGCTGTATTATACAAACACACACAAGCTTTATTTACACGATAAAAAGTACAGTAAATTTTGCATGGTCAACTATAAACAAAAAAAGAGAAAGAATATATAATACATCTTACAATTCAATTAATTAAACAATATAGGATAATAAGATTCTATCAATTAAACAATATTGGATAAGAATCAAGTGGGGCTAAACTTGAGTGTCACTATCTTTTCTAATTACAAAGCAATATCATATTCATTTACCTCTGTCGGATCTGAAGATATAGTTGAATTACTTCTGGTATCTTGTGTCTTGAAATCTGTAGTATTTATACATAAGAATGTGAATAACTTATTGCGCAACATATCATATACATAGGGAAGTGAAATTCATTTTCAATTTGCTTTGGACGAAATGAGCAGAACCTTTGGTCAGGGGCTACATTGTGGTATCTTCCTGTTTCAATATTCAATTTATGGCCACTTTATTACATGACTGCAATAATAGGAGCGACCACATGTCTGGTTGAGTTTCACATTCCACGAGTCGGCGTCCCTTCGATACTATTCCTTCGGCAGCGGGGAGTCCCCTGTGAAAGTGATGGGGCTATCCCTGTTGGACAGGCCGGCAAAGGACTTCATCATTTGCCGAGAAGGAACGGAGATGATCAAAGGAGTCTGTCAGCAGAAATGCCATTCCGAGTGTAAAGGTGAAATTTCTTAGTTCAATTCTGCGATCTGATTTTGTATTGTGAAAGTGCTTTTATCTCAGTGATAATATTCTGGTGTCAATTATGACGCTAAGCTAGCTCACTGAATCACAGTCATCAGGCTAATGTTATACCCAAATCCTGCATTATAGAGTTTATGTATTACTCCGAGTGGGTACCATACTATTTGATGGATAGGTAGGGGTTAGAAAAGGAAGGTCAATTTCGAAACTGGGCCTCCTAGCGGTGAGTTACGGTACTGCAGCGGAGGTTCAAAGTTGGAGGTAAAATGTTCCTCAAGTGCCAGGTTAATGATTTTTGAGTAATGGATACGTCTTTTGTCAGGGGATAAGTCGTGTAAGTTTGGGACCCCTAGCGGCTTTTTTCAAACTGCAGGGGCGGAGTTTATTTTAGGGTTTTAAACGGAATAACTCAAGTATCACAACAGTGTGCATAATTATATTGTTACCTTCGCCAGGAATATTATGTTTTTGGTAGCGTTCGTGGGTTTGTGGCCAACACACGGTCGTTACGTCTTGAATAAAGGTATGATTATTTGGCGAAGGGATGTGTTCATGGAATTCTTGTTAGTAAATTTACTATGTCGGGACCATTGTTTCTGGATTTTGTGCAGTTTCCTTTAATCTCCCCGAGAATAAGACATCATAGGCTAACTACTGTACTTTATAACTATGATACCAATAGACGACCTTTTGACCATTCACATACTTAGGTTGCCGAACAAGCGGATCTAACTCTCCAACTGACTGCATAGCCTGTAAACATCTGAAGCTGTCCTATCCCTACAGAGAAGAGGGCATTGGCGCTTTTGAATGCGTCGCACGCTGTCCGCAGCACATGGAATCTAAAAATCATACAAGTACATGTACATGTAAGTAACGCTTTTAGCACCACTAAATCACTTTGTCTTGCATACGCATACACGTAGGCACGCGCACACAAATACTCTCACACGTCAGTGGGCCGCCGAAACGGTGCCGAGTAGTGGTGGGTGACGGTACAGAAAATCCAGGTACAGATACGGTCCTAACCGGTCCAGTACCCCTTAAGCCGACATTATGCCACACTCTATCTACTACATATTCTTCTGTTTTAACAGAAGAATTAAAATGTTTTCCTATGTAAGATGGTGTTTAAGTAGTGAATAAAAATTAGCAAGACACATTTACTAATGCCATTAATTATTTAAACAAGTCTTAATGCGTGTCTCAGTGATGACGAAGGAGTTGTCCTGTCTTTTAAAGCAACATTTTGCTAATTTTGCTTGTCAGCAGTCCTGCAAATCTGAAAAAAAGATGCAAAATATACTTAACATTGTTGCTTTTCTTCGTCAGTGAGCTGCGAGTAGACATTGCCTGCCAAATAAAATGCTGCTCATGGCGTATTGTGTTATTACTGTTATTTCTGTACAGGTATGAAGAGGATGGAAGAGGCACGTCCTGATGGTTTGGTGGAATGTGTGACTGAGTGTCCTCTGACTCATTTCGATGAAAACAACATTTGCAAACGTATGTTTATATACTAGTCCCCATACTACCGTACGTACTACAGAATGTCTCAAAATAAATTAGGTTTACCTATACCAATAAATGGAGAGCTTTATTGCAGCCACATGATGTTTCTACTAAATGCAGATGCAGTATGCAATGAATGGTGATAATGACGACACACGTTTTCACTACTGGCTCGTTCTCATTTAATTGTCGAAATGCTGTCGCCTGACTTTACGCCTTGATATGGAGCAAACTATAGACAACATCACTGGTTCCTTCATTTTTCCATAACCCCTGTAATGTTTTACAAAAGATGCACCACAACATTCGTAGAGGTTGATGGATTAGAAGATTATTATAGCCACGGGTGGGCTTTCACACCCTAAAAAATGGCTGTCGCCTGAGAAGAAACGAAGAATTCAAATAGTAGCCAAAAATGTAACAATTCAGTTCCCAGAATGATTGTTCGGCAGTTGAAACCAGCTACCCAGGCCCTCTGTCCGATCACGTTAGATCGCTCCTGTCACTGATCTTGGAGGCTGTGTGAGGTGGTTTATGCCTGTCGCCAGATTCTGTAACAAACGTTACCACCACTAGTACGATAGTTGCCACGGTTATATTATGCACGTATACGACTAGAAATGGCCGTTTTTGTGACGCTGTACAGTTTTTCTGGCTTTCTAAAGAAACAAGAAAGGGTTGGTGACTGTCATTTGTATCTCACCATGCTTAACAAAATGTTGTACAGAAATGACTGTAACAAACGTTACCATTGTTCGATGCTGTCTAAGCTTTCTATTTGACCTGGTGTAAAAAAGCTGCCCACTTTTCAAATGTCCCTAGGGACATCCACTTATACCTAAATGATGTAGTCAATAAGGTACGTCCTTTTGAAGAAAACAGGGTAAAGTCTACTGTTGTAACAAACGTTACCGGTAACGTTTGTTACATGCCCTGTAATGTATTATCAATGGGACCGAAAATAATAAGTTGCCATTTTTTGGCTATGGTTAAAAGAGGAATTTTCCCAAACAACCAAGTAGTTTTCAGTGAAAATAAAGCCGATCTATTTTTCGACCAAAAAAATGCCATTTTCGACATTTCAATGAGAACGAGTGTACTATAGACATATCATCTAAATTCCATGAATAGAATTGTTTCCAATTCTACTATACTTTCTGTATAGCATTTATGACATTAAAAGTCCGAACACTAGGATACTGCCTCTTTTCTGGCAAATCCTGTAGAAAATAATATCTTAATCTAAAATTCTCAAATATAAAATAAAACATGATTTTTTTAGTATATTTATTTCTTTATATAATTCTTTCAAACGAGAAAAAGTTTGTTGATAAAAAAGTCTAATTTCGATCGACGTTTTCCCTACTATAGACATACTATCTACTCTCCAAGCAGAGGTTAGGCTCCGGCTGTTTTTTTTTGGGGGGGGGGGCTTTCTATTTCGTCATTTTTTTTTGCTGTGTCCAACCTACACAGCAAAAAAATGACAAAATAGAATGCCCGATAAAAACGACTAAAAACGTAAAAAAAAACAGCCGGAGCCTAACCTCTGCTTGGAGAGTAATACTATCTTCATTTTTCATATTGACAGAATGCAACAGCATCTGTAAGGACGTCAGTGCCGAAGGGAAAAGCGTCTGCTCAGGTCCCGCTTCAGCAGACTGTGACACGTGCAAGTATCAGCGTGACGGACGTTGTGTGGAAGGATGCAAACCCGGTCAAAGAGCTTTTGCAGGTCTGCAATCTTTGTATACATAATGGCATTCATGATTATAGTTCATATTCAAGTTGTGTTACTGAAAAGTTATTTATGTCATACACAGAACTACTAAACGTATGGGCTTCATTAAAATGTATTTGGAAACATCTCAGTTAATCAATTGTACCATTATTACCAATTATCAAGTGTGATAAAAATGAGTTTGTAATATTAACTTCAAAATTCATCTGTGTTGGTAGAAGTCATTCTTGAAATAGTTAAACTTAAATTTCCAACACCAAAATTGGACTCACCCAAATGTTCGACTGCACAGCATCATGTCTTTGTCAAGGAATGAACAATCCACTGCTGTCGTGACGTCACGTTATGTAGATAGAACACGTGACTCAGTGAGCAGTGGGTTATCTGTTGCAGGAAGTCTATGGCGCCCACCGTCTTGAGCACAAACGTAGGAGTTTTAAAACCTCAGAAGTTTCCCAGCATATACATATAGAATCACCAGGTCATTCGGTTTCACTAGACAAAGTTGAAATCTTGGACACAGAACCATACTTTTTCGCTAGAGGGATTATGGAAGCCATCTACATCAGAGCTTTACAACCATCCCTGAACAGAGACGGTGGGCGCCATAGACTTCCTGCAACCTATAATCCACTGCTTACTGAGTCACGTGTTCTTTCTACATACCCTGGAGTCACGACAGCAGTGGATTGTTCATTCCTTGACAAAGATTGGTACTGTGCAGTCGAAAATTTGGGTGAGTCCAATTTTGGTGTTTTAAATCACAGTTCAACTATTTCAAGAGATTGTAATATCTTATAAAATTCGTCCTTACCTGAGTTATGCTATAGCTACAATGCTATAAACAGACAAAGGAAGAGATATACAGGCTTTGCATTAGAGAAAGGACTCGAGTTGAAACATTTTTATGTCCAAGTGATATGTAAAGTCGCTGTTTTTGGAATTAGGAAGGGAAATTAACACTGAAATGAAATAAATAATCTTATCACTACCAGTCACCGCATGTTCATTTTTTTAAATATTTTGCAGACGGCCTTCTTCTCGTCGGTATGAGTAAACACCAGACATCCCGCATAGGTCTGTACCTACTGCAGACGAATGAAAGCAAACAGCCAATAAATAGAAACAATCGGCCTGTTTACAAACATGAAAAAAGGAACTGGTTCATCTTCTTTAACAATGAGACACAGCGATGGTGGGTAGGGTCTAACATCAATGAAGCTAATGGGTGGCTTTACGTGGAAGACAGCCATTTTCTACCCGAGGACATCACGGGGACCTGGAAGGTGACGCCTTCAAAGAGAGGCAAAGGCCTTGGCAAAGAGAGGGGATGGTTGGAGGACAGGAATGTTACACTGCAGCCTGGTAAAAACTGTCCATTTTTTCATGCACACATCTATTTTACACCAGATATTAGGGTTACATTTGTGCTAGTGGTTCACACGAAGATTGCCATGACAAAAATATGTTCACGCGTGCAGTAAACTTTGAAGCACATATAATATCAGATTTCCGTATGACAAAATATATAATTCAAATCAAGAAGTATCATTCTTGTTAGACAGAGCTTTTGGGGGACCACCTGCGACAGGATAGTCTTGTATTTGAGGCCGACTGCTAGTGTCTCTCGGGAAATACGGTGTATAACATAACGGGAACGTACCTTTTCTCCATTGTCCGGTCCTTTTTCAGAGTCCTTGTCCACTTGTACATCCGGCCGTCTGCTTTAGAGAGCTTCTGGGATAGAAACACATCTGGGATAGGCCTGCATCCCAGATGTACTCCATCCCAAAAGCGCTTCTGGGATGGAGTACATTTGGGATAGATCAGTTGGATACTTGTCACGAATCCACGCGACTCACTAATCTAAACTAACTTGAATTGACGTTCATGTCGTCAACTAAAATTACAACTTCTAGAAGTGTCAACTGGAATGAACTGGAAGTTTCTGGATCTCATGACGTATTTACATACGGGATAGGTACCTAAAATTCCCGGTTAGACATAACTAACACATAAGCCCCGTATTCTGTATATAGGAATCGGACATGAACTCCCGTATCATAAGGAACGGTATGTCTCGGCGCAGGTATGACATGGATAACACTATATGTCTGATACACAATATAGTCTTAAATTTTAGGGGGGAATTAGTAAAGATTTATTCTTAATTAAAGATTAGATATACTCATGGTAAATTTTCATGTGTGTTACTTTTTTCCTTTTTCGCAGCAAAGGACACGCCTCTTACTTGTCGCGGATGCCAGATAGGACATGAGTGTAAACTAGGGGACGAGAGGGAGGATATCTGCTCAGCTGGTACGGCCAGCAACGACGACAGGACGATGTGCGAGCCGTGTGCAGTAGGAGAGTTCAGCAGCACTCCGGGATCGGCGTCCTGTCAGACGTGTCCAGCTGGACTGTCCAGTGGAAGTGGCCAGACGGAGTGCAGAGGTTCGATCCCACTGATTGCTACAATTAATGAGTATAAATAAATATAAATGAAGTATGAGTATAAATGAATATACACGATTCACTCCAAGGACAATTGCTGTAAAGTAGAGATCAGCATTTTACTTTAAATATTCGGAAAAAGCCAATTATTTGCATTTACTTTAAAGGTATTGTCCTAGCCTCGAAGCCTTGACATCTTTTGCTAAAAAAAAAAACGGCAAAAGACTGAAGATACATTACTGAATCGTTATTTATAGGATCGTGATTTTGTGAAAAGGAAGCGGCGGCATTTGCCAAGTATTGTTTCTGTTTAAGTGTTGGAACTTTAACCCTCAAACTACCGTATGGGGTCAAAACTGACCCCAGGCGGATATCAATATGTGTCATTTTAGCATTTCTGGTCAAAAACAAATTTCCTCCCATCAGTTTGTTTGTATATGTGTATTATAACTTCTCATACGTTTTTACCGAGATTGGCTCATTGTTGATTAAGTTACCCTAGAAAGTTTATGTATGGTCCAGTGGGGTCAAAACTGACCCCAGCATTTTTTTAAAGAAACTTTTCAGACCCACACCTAAACAACTTAACACGAAATTTTCAGAGAACGATGTACATGTGAAACAAAACTATGGTGACAGCTTTTGTGTCATTATCATGTTATATGACGACATTATGACGTCATCTAGCTAAAATTGATCGCCATCTTGGATTGTGACTGATCATTATTCCTTTGAATTCTTTTCTTTTTACCTGCATGTATGCAGGTATGGTTTTGATGCTGGTGGAAACTTTTCGGTAGCCGGGGATGTAGGGCGCTGTATCTCGTGAACGGATGGTGCGAGCACGACGATTTTTGGTACGTGGGTTGGGGGTGGTAGCCTGACACTCAGGTGTGATTTTGGGCCTCCTGGCGCTTGACCTTGACATTGAAGGTGGCATTTTTGGTGTTTTGGGGGCACTTTTGGCGCTGTGTGTCCGGAACGATACGCGCGATTGCGACGATTTTTGGTGCATGGGTGGGGGGTTGTTGCCTGTTGTCTAGGATTGACTTTGGGCCTTGTCGCGTTTGAACTTGACCCGGCAGGTCGAATTTTGTGTCCGGGAGGGGTGTTTCCGGAGTTATATCTTCTGAACGGCTGGTGCTGGCGCGATGATATTTGGCACATGTGTCGGCGGTGGCTGAATAATGCTCAATTTTGATTTTGGCGCCCTTGGTGCTTGAACTTGACATTTTAGGTTACCTTTTGTGCGGGCACGGGGCGTGCGCTGTATCTCCGGAACGCAAGGTGCCATTGTGTTGCCATTTGGTAAGTGAGTTGTTTGTGGTGTCCTGGTGGTCAGGTTTGATTTTGGGCCTCCTAGTGCTTGAACTTGATACTGTATAGGTTGACCCTGTTTTAGTGTGGTTGGGGCATCCTCCCAATATCTGCTTGGTTTTAAAAACAGATTATGGTTGGGTGTAGAACCATCATCTGGCCTGGGCCACCTTCAATGTATCAGGTTACTTAGTGGCACTGACAGTTTGCCAGATGACGGGAGTGTGCCAGATTATATATCTGTTGGTCAGGTATAATTGGAGTTTGCTTATTACTCTTTGTGGTGTTTCTAGAGCTGTATAGTACTGAGTTTTAAGTTCCGGTACAAGTTCCTTTACCCTGTTGGCAATCATGGTTGAACTTGAACTTAAACAGAAGAAGATGCAATTTTCTAATGTGGAGGAGAACTGTATAGAGTGTGGGCATAAGAGAAAGGTATGTGTATGATTTGTCCTGTGTTTCTTTTTGTTTCTTTGGTAATGCCATTTCCATACTGTATACAGGTAATTTGTTGTTTTGGGCTAGTCATATTCGCTTGGTTTTTGGGCCTGCTTAATCTATGGTACAGGCAGGGTTAAGTGGTGGAGGCTTAGCTTTGTTCTGTTTTAAATTCAGTATCGTTTGTTGCATTTTGTCGCGGCAAATATATGATGAAATTCCCCTTCTAAGCAACTGCTCATTGGTTTGCGGGGATGTTTGCTGGGTGTTTGCTCTGACTACAACAGCTTCTGAACTTTTCAAAGCTTCCATTGCCAGCAGCTTGCCATCTATAAATGGGATTGACAAGGACATTTTTCATAGTAAATTATGCTGTTAAATTTGGCTTAGATACTACAGGAGATTTAGGTTTGGGTTGGATGGATTGAATGAAAATATCATACCACCCTGGGGACTAACTGTTGCTGCTGCATGGGGGCTACCACTATTCATGCTGTCTAATGTCTATGGAACTACAGATAAAAGTATCATTGGTCAAATTATGCGAGTAACATTCCGATGTCAAGTGAATAACACCCCAGAAATAAATCTTTAATGAATATCATTGGAAGAACACAAACCAAAGAGAGCAGCTGCATTAGGTCAGTACATTGAAATAGGAAGATATTAGTATATCATGTGACAGAGTAACTACATGTGCATGGGCCATCTGAGACAAAAAAAGGTAGCGTCTCAACAACTTCAAAGTACTGTGGTTGGTTACATACTTAAGAAATCCAAAATAAGTAATGTTCATCCATGTCCAAACTTACAAATTCAGAAAATGGAATTTCAGAGTCAGACTTTTGCATGGTGCACAACCAACACGGTAAAAAGCTCATTTTTCCAACCACGTACCACAGACAAAAAGGCAAAAATACACAATAGGTCTACAGAAACCCAATACATTTCATGCAGGCCTGAGGTCTACGAACTCTTGTTTTATTTGTTTTGCCCACAGTTTTGTGATGCCACATTCGGTCATTAATCGCTAAGGTTATGTTATGTTGCAAATATTTCCGTCGATCAGTCTGCTACTTTTGCCTAACATATCAATATGTAGAATAGAAGGTTATGTTTTGAGTTGTGCTAGTGTGAGATATCATGCAGGAATGTAGTTAAGCAAGGAGCTTTCATCGGTCAAGGTACGCTGTACTTCAATGTTACTCGATACTTACAATGATGAGGTTTTTGTATAAAACCTCTAAAATATCTGCTACTCTTGTCTGACATGCCAATGTCTAGAATAGTTTATAACCTTCGCAAAGAAGGTGATGTTCTGTGGTGTGGGCGTGTATGTATGTCAACAAACAATTTAAGAAGCTACAGATGGATATCCTAGCCTGGGTACCATCCGATTTCTACCGGAGCTCCTTGTCAGCACTACATCAAAAAGAACAGCTCAAGTATACGCTCAGCCCCGGTAGAAATCGGATGGTACCCAGGCTAGGATATCCCGATCATCAAGATATTTGGTAGGTGAATGGCGGTTACAGAAATGTAGCCTCCGTTGCAGTCTTCGAACGGGACTAGGTTTGTTTTTTTTTGGGGAGGGGGGGGGGGGGGCGTTGGTTCGCAAATTTCTAACGTTCGAAAATGGTTCTCCTAGTCTTGGCCTTTTCCTACGGTATCGCAGCGGACTGTGTATGTTTGTGTGATTGTGGACAGCATAACATTGGAGGCTTTGGATGGTTTTGCATGATATTTGGTGGATGGGTACAGAGGGGGGCCGTAGGGGTCACGAAAAGGAAGATTAATTTCTATACAGTGCCTCCTAAAGGGTACATAAGATACTGTAGCGGAACTTCGAGCTCTAATTTTCTGCAACTGCTACGGTCGGGATGTTGTATGATGGACGAAAGCTCTTCTTGAGGGGTGAAAGTGTGTACGCAGGCCCCTAGCAGCTTGTTTGGAACTGGGCGTGTTCGTTTTGACATTTGGACATGAATAACTTAAGAAGGGGTCATAGGATCATCTTATGTTATGCAGATAGCTTGGGTGATGGCTTTGCATAATTTGATAGTATGTATGCGATTCAGGAGCTAATTGGCATAATCCATAATGATAACTTGAAAAGATTGACATCATTCGACGAAGGTACGAGATCGTGGCATAAGGTTGTAAATTAGACCCGTCAAAAATTAATTGACTCATTTACTACTAACCCACCGTTTCCAGGGACAGACTGCGCTGCATATAAAGCCTCCGGACTGACCAGTGGAGTCTACACAGTCGGATCCCTCCAGTCTGGTGTGCAGGCCTACTGTGATATGGATACAGCAGGTACTGTACTTGTACACGGGGATTGCTGTGAGTTATTTTTTCTTATCAGCAGCGATTCATAAGCGATACTATTTTATTATAATGATACGATTTTTAAGACTTTATATCCGTACACAAAAATAAAGCGCTTACCAACAAGCTTTCGATCAGTCCTCTGATCCTTCTCAAGTTGTAATGACCCAAGACCTAAGTCGCACTTCCGGAACGGAAGTGTGACGTCAGTAAAGGGTCAAAGGTGCTTGACAGTCGGTATCGGCCCCCGTCTCGGGAAGGTTGATGGGCTCTGATGTAAATGGCCTCTTTCACTCCCCTGAGAAAGTAATCCTGTTCGAAATCAAGTATCCCCACCTTGTCGAAATCCACAGAGTGTCCCGGAGATTCTATATGGATGTGTTGTGCCACCTCCGATGTTTTGGCTGAGCTGGGCCGTCTATGCTCTAGAAGATATACTATCAGAGAAGGAACATCTGGTTTATAGAGAAACCCAGTTCTACTAACCGTGATCCTGGTCGTGTCAACAGAGGTTTTGTCATACTCCCGTACGTAAAAGACCTCTCAGAGGCCCTCAGGAGAATCTTTGACACGCACGGAGTCAAAACGTGCTTCAAACCCACAAAGACCCTGAGACAGTATTTGGTTGCACCTAAGGATAAAACTCCAAAGGCTGATAAGTGTGGTGTCATTTACCACATTCCTTGCCAAGGCCAAAACATCCGTGGCCCTTGTCAGGAGTCCTACGTAGGTGAAACTAGCCGCGCTCTCAGAACCAGGTTTCTAGAGCATAGACGGCCCAGCTCAGTCAAAACATCGGAGGTGGCACAACACATCCACATAGAATCTCCGGGACACTCTGTGGATTTCGACAAGGTGGGGATACTTGATTTCGAACAGGATTACTTTCTCAGGGGAGTGAAAGAGGCCATTTACATCAGAGCCCATCAACCTTCCCTCAACCGAGACGGGGGCCGATACCGACTGTCAAGCACCTTTGACCCTTTACTGACGTCACACTTCCGTTCCGGAAGTGCGACTTAGGTCTTGGGTCATTACAACTTGAGAAGGATCAGAGGACTAATCGAAAGCTTGTTGGTAAGCGCTTTATTTTTGTGTACGGATATAAAGTCTTAAAAATCGTATCATTATGTTAACTACCGTCACAGATGAACTTACATTCAACTATTTTATTATGCTTATAATATTATTTCTACTGTATAAGCAATGGCATATGTTGCCGGAAGATGAAAATGACCTGACGGTACATATCTGATATCTTTGAAAAGATAAAAAGTAAAGTGACAGTGAATCAGCCATGTACGCAGATGTGAACCTGGGTTTGCCTTCAGAAGTCTTCGTAAGCTTCTAGTTTCTACCCTTTTTATTTTACACATTGTCACATGCTGGAATACAGAACATCGTCAACAGTCCAAACAGCCGCAGTCGATCTTTACAGTGGCAGTGCGAACAACTTTTGTGATATCATCACTTCAACTCCTTTAAACTCACCAAACTAATCCAGAGTGTTTATTCCACAGGAGGCGGCTGGACTGTGATCCAGCGGCGGCAGGACGGGTCGGTCCCCTTCAACCGGACCTGGGAGGAGTACAAACTGGGCTTTGGGAACAAGAACGGAGAGTACTGGCTGGGGAACGAGAACATCCACCTCCTGACCAATCAGAAAGAGTACGTGCTGCGGATTGAACTTCAGGATTGGGAAGGGAACCAGAAATTCGCAGAATACAGCACATTTAGGTTGGTAGTACTACTCTTCCTTAGGAAATCCCATGGAAATACAAATGATAAAATAATCAGAAGGCACTTTGAAGGACATCTCAATCCTAAACAACCTTTTAGCAAGCCTAAAATGTGGGTGTCGTGATCTTCCATTTACTTCCGGCACATGACCACGGGATATCCATGCCCTCAGTGAAAGGTCGACCAAACAAAACAAAATTTTTATCTGCCTGTGAAAGTTTAGACCCAACCTGTTCCTTCTAGCCCCAAAATGACACCCGACAGTCCGGACGTATATACATCTGGTCACACCAATTTCATTTCTTGCTTCACGGATTTGCCCATGCTCGTTTTTTCCATTAAAAAAAATAAGTTCCGAGAAAAAATAATCCAGGTTTTGCTACCATAAACCTGTAAATATTACCATTCAGAGCCACATACACATTATTTCAGTCTAAAAACAATGCCCTTTGTTCAGAACATTAGTAACAAATCAAAGGAAGGGTTCATTGTTTAAAACATTGGCATTAAACTACTCAGACTGTTGTTTTTTGTGTTAGATAAGCCGTATATCTTCACCCCATACCTTTTGAAAATTGAAAAAAAAATTGTTTCGACCTGTCGATCAAACTTTTTCTGAAAAGAAATCCGACAAGCAACAAATAAATTTGGTGTGGCCTCTTAGATGAATATATTGTAGCACTTCCTGGTTATTTTAACAACCTGAAAGTTAGTTTTCTAACGTCTCGTACACAAGCATGCACACATCAGTCTCTGGTCAATTCTCTACTGCTTCAGCTGAAATTGAAAACCTACTCTTGTTCATATTAACTGATTGTGAGAATGAATGTTCCCATCCAGGGTGTCCAGTGAGTCGGACGGGTACAGGCTGCACATTTCCGGGTATTCCGGCACCGCGGGAGACTCCATGGCTTACCACAACGGGCTGATGTTCTCCACTGTGGACAGGGACAATGATACCAGCAGCAACCATTGTTCTCAGCAGAGCGGACAGGGCGGCTGGTGGTTTGGGCGCTGCTGCAGCCGCTCCTTCCTCAACGACCGTTACCTGGGCAACTGTGGGAGCTCCTGTCCATCTGCGGAAGGTGTGGTGTGGTACCACTGGAGAGGCTGGAGTTACTCCCTGAAGTCTGTGTCCATGAAAATCAGGCCATCATAATTATATTTTCTCTACTAAATCTGATCACATTCAATTATCCGCAAAATCTTTAATCCTAATAAAGAATATTCTTTGTAAATAATTTACACAACTCTGCATTAACGCCAGTTCACCTTTATGCGCGGGATAACCTATATCCGTTGTTTTTAAAGACAGGGTATTTAAGGATATCAAGTCGACGAGGCGGTTTCAAACTGCATTATTTAAAAATATTACAATTTAGAACCACAGTCTGTTGACTTGGTTTCCCTAGATACTGTGTCTAAGAATAAACAACAGATATAGGTCACCCCGCGAATAAAGGTGAACTAGCGTTACATGTATCATGATATTATTGTGTACTTCTACATGTCTGTAAACTAACAATGAAATAAAATTTTACAAGTCAATTTTACAAACTGTACTATCTCAACTTCTCCAATAGATGTGTGACGTTGTTAGCATATTCTGACTTCTCAGAAGCTGATCCTGACACCTGAAAAGATAAAAAAATATTACAAGTGTGTTTAACTTACAAGAGTTCAAATACACACCTACACGGGGGCAGGTGATATTCACATCAAAAGGACTTTTCAGGGTTACATGAAGATTACACACAGTGATTACGTCGTCATATCATACATTGAATGACGTTGATAAGAATGTTCTCAAGGAATGAACCCAACCGATTTGTTAATTTTTGCCAGACAGTTTTATCACTTTGCTAAGGTATATTATGTTGTTGGCTAAAGGAAAGTGATGCGGACCCAGCCAAAGACAATAGACTAAGTATGCATTTTTAGATTAAAATTATCTCATTTTCATTGTTTTTATGTGGTTATTTGTTGTCAAGCCTTCTATAATAAGGACGAAATTTGGGTGTACTTGTGTTGCCCGCGAATAAAACATCAAACATAGAATAAAACAAATATAGCATAGGGCTGGAAGATCTTCTATGTGATCTCAACAATTTGTATGCTATCCGAGAAATTCATATGATAGGAAACGAGTAGTTGTAGAAGGTCCTTGTAAGGACTAAGGCAAGGACTGTACCTTGTAGGGGGGTCTAAGGTCTAAGGTAAGGATTGTACCTTGTAGAAGGGCCTAATGCCTAAGGTAAGGACTGTACCTTGTAGGGGGGTCTAAGGTCTAAGGTAAGGATTGTACCTTGTAGGGGGGTCTAAGGTCTAAGGTAAGGATTGTACCTTGTAGAAGGGCCTAATGCCTAAGGTAAGGACTGTACCTTGTAGGGGGGTCTAAGGACTAAGGCAAGGACTGTACCTTGAAGAAGGGCCTAATGCCTAAGGCAAGGACTGTACCTTGACATGTGAGAAGCAGGGGTGAGGTGGCTGGGGTAATACAGGGCAGTAGACGTCACACAGTATCAACCAGACGGCATCCGGCTCCAGTTGTATCAGGGCATCAAACACACCAAATGCACCCTGAACAGACAAAAAATATAATTATATAAAAAATTCTATGAGTAATTCAATGGTACAGCTAACTCCTTTACTACAACACAGGCACACTGTACAGACAATAACAACTCAGTCATACACATCAATGAGAACTGTAAGCGTTATTGTTATTGGTACAAACAAATAAGACCAAAAAAATTCTACATTGTATGAGTAATGGACCCTTCCAGCCGAACGCCATATCGAACAAATAGAACCCCCTATTCTATTTCGAATACTCGGTCAAAAACAGCCCTAGTGGGACAGGAATGGGCAAAGAAAAATGCTATGCCTTTTTTTGTTTATGACTATACCGACCGAGTATTGTTGTTTTGGGAAGGGTAGGCGCTACATAGCATTACTTTCTTCCTGGACAGGATGCGCATGTAAAGCAATGTTCGTAGGAGAGGCGGGACTCAGCACTAGCGGACTTTGTAGTGGTGTCTTATATTTGACACGTGGTACAAGCTCCCTCTCCGCGAGTGACCGAGCTACTTTCTTCTTAATTTGTTTTTTTCTCCTGAGCATGTATGCACATGCCATGTATGCAACAAACGCGGTAGACAACCTGTCACATATATACGTACCCAGCTTTACACCTGCATCGACCGCATGTCAGAAACTGGGCACTCCTGCCCACTAACAAGGTAATATTATGGAGCGCCTCCCGCCTGCGCTTTGACTGAAATTATATCGCCCTTACCGCAACTATATACGTCCCCTCCTAAAATGACTCTACCCAGTGGATGTAGCCTTCCACAAAGAATGCATAGCATTTTTCTGTCGCCCGTTCTGAGAGGATTTTAAGGCCCCAATAGCTAAACCGAAGTCAGTCAGTATCCTCAGCCTAATAGCGGCGGCGGCCATGTTTTTGCAACTCGCGCCATTTTTGACCGAGGTTTTGAAATAGAACCCGACATCGAACAAGGGGCGGGGCTTTTGGCGTTCAGCTGGAAGGGTCCATTCAATTGTACGGCTAACTTCTCTACTGCACCACAGGCGCCCTGTACAGACAAATATGAATACAGATTTTCAATGAGTAATTCAATTGTGCAGCTAACTCCTTTACTATACCACAGGTACCCTGCACAAGCAAATATAAAAAGTTATTTTTCTTCATTGTATGTGTTCCCCGGAGCTTCTTCATTCCAGTCAGAAGCTCTGAGGACACAACTGGCGGTACGGCCACTACTGGGGGTACGGACACAACTGGGGGTACGGCCACTTCTGGGGGTACGGACACTAATATGGGACAGTTAATACTTTGTACTTAATTATGTTAATACCTAATGATTGAATTGTCCTGAGGAAGATGGTAGTCACCAAAAGATAGATTGAACAAAACACTTGATGGTTTACAAATAATCTTATTATTCAGTGCCTTACCAACCTGATGAATCTGTACACTTGAATATCTTTGGAACACAGTCACAATGTTTAATAGCATACCTCTTGTAGTTTTGTAGGCTGCCTGGCGCTGAGATAAGGGATACAGGCACACGCGATCATCTCCACCTCGGTCTCCCCTACCCCCAACTGCAGACAGAGAGGTCCCAGCCCTGCTAAGATGGCCGACTGAAGCCTGTGTGCTACTGTGTGGGTGTAGGCTGGGCCTGTCTTCATGCTGTATGGGTGGGGAACAAAATAAACATGATCATTTCAAGATCTTGTAAATTAGAGAAATAAACAAAGAGCAAACACATGAGTAGGAGTACCATCTGGATAGTAGTTCGCTCCTATGTTTGCTTCTGCTATCCGTCTGGAGACTTGCGCATTCAAACTGTTTGGTGCTAACGTTGCGAATGAAGGAATAGGGTCTAGAGCACTCGTTCGATGACAACAGGCCCTCCCGCAAGAAGACGGATGGCTTGTCCGGTGTTGGAACGCCTGTTCGAACGATCGCTTGAACCCATTCCATAATTCGCTCATTTGTGGGGACCAATCAGCGCCTGCTTCCAAAATTTGGACGATTCCAGACGTTAAGATGGCCCGCGTTCCCAGACGGAATAGCAGAGAAGAGACTGTATATAGTGTATAATTAATGTCAGAGCTAGAAGCGACTGTATATAGTGTATAATGAACGCCGGAGCGTACTACTATCCGGATGGTACCCAGGCTAACTATTCATGGAAAACACACTAAAAATAAGAGCTCCAAGATACAGTCAAACCTGGATTCAGCAAACTCTCGAGGGACTGGGAAAAGTCAGTTGCTGAGGAAAGGGTGGGGTTAACTCAAAATTAAAAAAATGGATGGGACTGTTTTAATGTGACTTGCGACTGGGAACCATGCATCTTTGATTGTACGAAAACATTGGTTATTGTTATGTTGTGGCAAAATCACCAAAAGGCTGACCCTGGCAAGGGAAAGAGGAAAAACGAGCCTGGAGACAACTCTCTATCTTCATGTCTACCTTGTCCCCCAAACGACTTGGAGGTCAAGGGACTAGGTCGGTAGGTGTAGGTAGAATCAAGATATTGTTAGTAAGACTGCAACTGTTACAATAATACAGACATCTTAATTGTCAAAACATTACGTAAGACAAAAGAAAAGGATGAGTCTGAACCTGATTTTGGCCTGGTTTGTGAGAAAGGTCGTGACCTTGGGCCACACCTCCTTGACGACACGCTTCCTGATGAAGTCACCACACACTCTTCCCATCATGCACAGGGTCTCAAAGGCCTGGAAAGACAAGCATTACAAACACTGTAATGAACACTGTATATGAAAGTCAGTGTTAACAAACAATGAGATAAAACCAACAAGGGGGTGTTAGTCTGTGATGCTGCAGTACCTGAAACAGCTGCTAGGGGAAGGGGGCAAATTAGCAGGTTTCTATGATACAATTCTACTAAACTCATAACAATACATCAAAAGGATTTAAAACATGGGTGTTGGACACAAAAACTAGACAACTAGAAACATAAATTTAAAACACTGACCTTGAGAATGACCAGTGGTTCTGGGTCCTCCAGCCTGTGTGTGAAGGGTTGCCACAGTTGGTGCACCTGTAACAAGCAGTGTAGCAAATTGCAAATAATCACCTGTTCATTCGAAGGGATCAAGAAGTTAAGTCTTCACCCAAGAATTTCACAAAGCAGGTAATGTAATGCATTTAATTTCGCGGGGATTTAATTTTGCGGTAGCTCAAAAATGTTCACGGTGTTTTTTAGTTTGCGGTAGCGCCATAGACTGTAGTAACATACTATAATGGCAAAACGTTTGGGGTGGTTTTAAGTTTGAGGTGGCTACCGCAAAAAACGGAAACATAAAACCACCGCGGACATTTCTGCATTTACAGTACATCATCATCAGGCTACTACACATGTTGCCATTATCCCTTACTGTATATCAAGTACTGTAAGTCCTGATATTTTCAATGTACTTTTATGTTCACGGTTTTCACGGTGACGACTGTAACGTGGACTTATCATTACTGATAACAAATAATTCACAGACTTTTTTTATGTGCACTTGCTGCGACAGTGAACATTTAGTTTTGAGAACAAGTTAAATTTTCTCAGACCGTGAAAGTTTGGTACCGAGAAGACAAAGTGAATTACAGTATGTCCCCTACTTCAAAGGTATTCTACCCACCTGTGGCAGCAGGTGGTCTGGGTTGTCCCGTAGAGCCGTCAGTCCCTCGCAGGTGACATCCAACACCTGCAGCCGCAGCCTGGGGTCACCCGAGGACATCAGGTGTCTGCACCTGGCAAGCACCTGAGGAAAAAGTAGAGTTACGATAACCATGAGTGCCAAGTCTGATGGTAAAAGGTACTTGTACCAGTAGTCCCATAGTCTTTTTGAGGTGGTAAGGGCAATGGGCTGTTATCCACTGTGTCTAGGGCACGGTATTGGAGGCGGAGCCCATCCCTCTCCTTCCACCGAATTGTACCTACCCAACCGGTGTCAGCTATATCTATTCTTAAACCTGGAAGGAGTGAGGATAGTTAAGTGCCCTCAATCCCAAGGACACAATGTCTAGCCAGAAATGTAAGGTTTCGAACCTGTGACCCCTCGCAACCGTAAACTATTAAGCCACTTGGCCATTCAATGCCAATGATAGATAAAATGCAACAGGGATAAATAATGTAAATGTTCCAACACAATGAATACAAGCATTACTGTAAGCAAAGATGGCAACATTGTCTTATTTGCCTCCTTTTCTTAAAGCAGACCCTTGAGACTAGCTAGCCCTTACCTCAAGAACATTCTTGATATGTGCAGGAACTTCAGCCTTCCTGTCGGCTTCCTCCATGGCTTCTTCCTTCCCAGCATCCTCTGCAGACTCCTTCCCATCATGCTCCACAACTGTGATGTCATCATCACCAAGGAGACCATCTGCCACCTTTTTTGTCTGGTGATATTCCACCAGGAAGTCCCTGATAGACTGGGTCCCCTCCACAGCCCAGGTTGGTCTGGATGGTCTCTGGTTTGCTTCTTCATTCTGGGGCACAAAAATATTGTTCATTCATTCAATTACATATTCTCATTCAAAAATTCACTCATTGCCTCATTCACGCAAATCAGTCATTCTTTCATTCATTCATTTCTTCTCTTTTTCATTCATCTTTGGGCATGGTTTTAGTCATATGGTAAGTAAATGCTACAAGAAAATCTTTTATTAACTGAATACAATTAAGGGTTCTTCTCTGGCGACCTGACGACAAGCTAAGACGCGGTTGACCTTCCTTGACCCTTAGGAAGTTGATCGAGGAGGATGTTGGTCTCCAAGACAGGGACCTCTTGTCTTTCATATTCGACAGAGTCATCTGGAGGGACTTCATAGTGTCACCAGTTGAATAAACTGGACTAAACTGTAAACAGTCATCTTTCCCTCGACCCCTATATTCTTCAGGGCAGGCACATAAAGCGCAATGACATAAAACAAACAAACAAACAAACAAACCTTGTTGCTAGGGAACCACCTGTTGATGGCGGTTACCAGGGACTGCAGGACCCTGATGAAGCTGACGGATCTGTCCTCGTGGTGCTGGTCCAGCGCTAGCAGGATCTCTTCTATCGTGTCTCACAAACAAACAAACAAACAAACAAACAAACCTTGTTGCCAGGGAACCACCTGTTGATGGCCGTTACCAGGGACAGCAGGACCCTGACGAAGCTGACGGACCTCTCCTCGTGATGCCGGTCCAGCGCTAGCAGGATCTCTTCTATTGAGTCTCACAAACAAACAAACAGACAAACAAACAAACAAACCTTGTTGCTAGGGAACCACCTGTTGATGGCGGTTACCAGGGACAGCAGGACCCTGACGAAGCTGACGGACCTCTCCTCGTGGTGCCGGTCCAGCGCTAGCAGGATCTCCTCTATTGTGTCTCACAAACAAACAAACAAACAAACAAACAAACAAACAAACAAACCTTGTTGCTAGGGAACCACCTGTTGATGGCCGTTACCAGGGACTGACGAAGCTGACAGACCTGTCCTCGTGATGCTGGTCCAGCGCTAGCAGGATCTCCTCTATCGTGTCTCTCAAACAAACAAACAAACAAACAAACAAACAAACCTTGTTGCCAGGGAACCACCTGTTGATGGCGGTTACCAGGGACTGCAGGACCCTGATGAAGCTGACAGACCTGTCCTCATGGTGCCGGTCCAGCGCTAGCAGGATCTCCTCTATCGTGTCTCTCAAACAAACAAACAAACAAACAAACAAACAAACCTTGTTGCTAGGGAACCACCTGTTGATGGCGGTTACCAGTGACAGCAGGACCCTGATGAAGCTGACAGACCTCTCCTCGTGGTGCCGGTCCAGCGCTAGCAGGATCTCATCTATCGTGTCTCACAAACAAACAAACAAACAAACAAACCTTGTTGCTAGGGAACCACCTGTTGATGGCCGTTACCAGGGACTGCAGGACCCTGATGAAGCTGACGGATCTCTCCTCATGGTGCTGGTCCAGAGATAGCAGGATCTCCTCTATCGTGTCTCACAAACAAACAAACAAACAAACAAACCTTGTTGCTAGGGAACCACCTGTTGATGGCGGTTACCAGGGACTGCAGGACCCTGATGAAGCTGACGGATCTCTCCTCATGGTGCTGGTCCAGAGATAGCAGGATCTCCTCTATCGT
>NC_049992.1:919392-945023 GCF_000003815.2 Branchiostoma floridae | reverse complement strand
GAGGAAGGATATCTTTGTCACTGTTGTCCAGCATGACTCTCAGCACGTGTGGAGCCCGGGGGTGGATACTGTAGTGCCTGAGGATACTACTGGATACTACATATTAATTATAATACTAATTACAGTAATTAGTATACTAACGACCTACCCAGAGGAAGGATATCTTTGTCGCTGTTGTCCAGCATGACTCTCAGCACATGTGGAGCCCGGGGGTGGAGGCTGTAGTGTTGGGGGATACTACTGGATACTAGTAATTATACTACTAATTACTGGTAATTCATACTAATTACAGGTACTTAGTATGATACTAACGACCTACCCAGCGGAAGGATATCTTTGTCACTGTTGTCCAGCATGACTCTGACCATGATGCTGGAGGATAAAAACCGTTATTGAATAGTACATAATTATACTCTACTAATTACTGGTAATTACTTACTAATTGCAGGTAATTAGTATGATACTAACGACCTACCCAGGGGAAGGATATCTTTATCACTGTTGTCCAGCATGACTCTCAGCACATGTGAGCCCGGGGGTAGAGGTTGTAGTGTCGGAGGATACTACTGGATACTACATAATTATAATACTAATTACAGTAATTAGTATACTAACGACCTACCCAGAGGAAGGATATCTTTGTCGCTGTTCTGCAGCATGACTCTCAGCACATGTGGAGCCCGGGGGTGGATACTGTAGTGCCTGAGGATACTACTGGATACTACATATTAATTATAATACTAATTACAGTAATTAGTATACTAACGACCTACCCAGAGGAAGGATATCTTTGTCGCTGTTCTGCAGCATGACTCTCAGCACATGCAGAGCCCGGGGGTGGATACTGTAGTGCCTGAGGATACTACTGGATACTACATATTAATTATAATACTAATTACAGTAATTAGTATACTAACGACCTACCCAGAGGAAGGATATCTTTGTCACTGTTGTCCAGCATGACTCTCAGCACGTGTGGAGCCCGGGGGTGGATACTGTAGTGCCTGAGGATACTACTGGATACTACATATTAATTATAATACTAATTACAGTAATTAGTATACTAACGACCTACCCAGAGGAAGGATATCTTTGTCGCTGTTGTCCAGCATGACTCTCAGCACATGTGGAGCCCGGGGGTGGAGGCTGTAGTGTTGGGGGATACTACTGGATACTAGTAATTATACTACTAATTACTGGTAATTCATACTAATTACAGGTACTTAGTATGATACTAACGACCTACCCAGCGGAAGGATATCTTTGTCACTGTTGTCCAGCATGACTCTGACCATGATGCTGGAGGATAAAAACCGTTATTGAATAGTACATAATTATACTCTACTAATTACTGGTAATTACTTACTAATTGCAGGTAATTAGTATGATACTAACGACCTACCCAGGGGAAGGATATCTTTATCACTGTTGTCCAGCATGACTCTCAGCACATGTGGAGCCCGGGGGTAGAGGTTGTAGTGTCGGAGGATACTACTGGATACTACATAATTATAATACTAATTACAGTAATTAGTATACTAACGACCTACCCAGAGGAAGGATATCTTTGTCGCTGTTCTGCAGCATGACTCTCAGCACATGCAGAGCCCGGGGGTGGAGGCTATAGTGTCGGAGGATACTACTGGATACTACATATTAATTATACTACTAATTACAGGTAATTAGTATGATACTAACAACCTACCCAGAGGAAGGATATCTTTGTCACTGTTGTCCAGCATGACTCTCAGCACGTGTGGAGCTCGGGGGTGGAGACTGTAGTGTCGGAGGATACTACTGGACATATCAATTATACTACTAATTACAGGTAATTAGTATGTTACTAACGACCTACCCAGAGGAAGGATATCTTTGTCACTGTTGTCCAGCATGACTCTCAGCACATGCGGAGCCCGGGGGTGGAGGCTATAGTGTCGGAGGCTGAGGGAGATGTCGTTGACCAGGTAGTCTGCGTTCTCGGCGATCAGCTGAGCGACCGAGCTGTACCCACAGCTCTCACACATGGACACAAGGGTGGAGTGGGCGGTATCACTGTAACGTACAGCACAGAATTTCTGAGTGTATACAGCACTGGTCACTATTCTAATAGTAGCGATTGGACAGATTGAATCTCCCTCATTTTTATTGAAAAAAGGGAGTAGAATAGACTGTTCACTCATTCATTTTTGAAAAGCTGGTGAACCCAAACAAAAGAATATGCTTGTTGTCATTTGTCACACAATTGTTGTACAATTCGTTAATTAATTTTTTCATCCATCCATCCATCCATCCATCCATCCATCCTCCATCCTCCATCCATCCATCCCTCCATCCCTCCCTCCATCCATCCATCCATCCATCCATCCATCCATCCATCCATCCATCCATTTTCGAATCATGCTGAACCCACCTGATCACAGCAGACTCGTCTCCAAGTTTCTCCAGAACAGGGTAAAGACTCTGGATAAGGAGCAGCTTAAAGTTCTCCCCGAGCACCTTAGAGAAAACAGCAATTCCTTCCAGTTGTAGGCATATAAGGAGAATGTTGCTGTTCAGTGTCTTTAAGGAGATCTGATGTGGCCTTGGAGATGTTATTGGAATCAGCCAATCAGAACTGTTCTTCAGTGGCAAGGTAGTCCCACTCGACCAATCAGGAGGAGTGTTAGAAATGTCTATGTATTCTGATTGGCTGGAAGTTGGGAGATGCCAATTCTTTGGAGAGACGTATTCCTCCAGTAACGAACTGTGAAACAAACAAAAATAGAAATAGATTAAATACATTGACAAAATTGTGAAGAGTTAATGTAACTGTATCTCAATCATGTAGTCCTCCGCTACAGTACAGAAGACATCTCACATGTTAGGTATGGGGAATGATATTGGGTGTAAGTGGGACGTTTCTGCACTGACGGAGTCTTGGACTTCCAGTTTGATCTACTATGCAAATAAGGGCGGGCGGGTGGGCCTTTTAAATCGCTCACCTGTAGGCGGTTTACCACACCCCTTCCGATCCCCCAACCCCCTTTCCCCTTCTGGCTTCTTTGCTGCTATCCCCCACTCTTCCGTCGCCCTTGTTCCGAACGTTCGTATCTGCCTCGTGTATGCGTGTTCTTCTCGTTTAAATACATACGAGGCATCCCTAATTATCACCTGTCAGGTTTCACCTGTTTTTAATCGGATTGCTTACGTTCTCTTTACTTCCGCGGGGACTACATGATTAAAATAGTGCATCATTCAACTGAACAGATGTTTCCTTCAAAGTTGATAAAGATTAGAGGTAATAAAATATGCAAAATAGCTCATTGACAAGCAACTGGATATGATTTTGGAAACAGTCAGGCGTTTCAAATAACATCCATTATCTTTCGTCAGAGAGATCTTGTTGGAGATCAGGCCTTATATCCTAACTATATGAATTGATATGCAAAGGAGATAAAGACAATTTTAGTTGTCCAATAGGAGACAAAGGTAAGACAAGTATGCACTTGGGCAAATGTTGAGGTTTTTTTACTGATAAAACATATACTTTTCATACATAATCTCTTCTTTCTCAAGCTGTTAGTGTAATAAACCAAGCTCTCCAGGTCACCCCTTAGGCTAGTAACTCTTCTCAAAAAGTGTGTTGGGCTGTTTAACGTGCGGAGGTTTGACGCCTTATGCATGGGGACACCGGCTTTATGATACCATCCAAAATAATGAATACAATCCTTTACAACAGGTCCATACTTATAAGAAATAAAAAAAACATTCATGTGAATGTGTGAAAAATACCATATAATGTCTGCTGTCTCTTCACTGGGTGGCCTGGCTGCTACGTCTGGAAGCTCTGCAACAAAGGATTCAGAATAATATAATTTTGTCTTGGGAAGGATTTGGCTTTCTTTAATTACTGCAACCTTGAGCACGTCAAAGATCCCAAACTACACTTATCAAAAAGAGTAGGAGTTCTTCCTGTTGATCAAACATTGCAATGTGGTCTCTGGGTTGACATCTTGAAAAGACGACAGTCAACAAATGGAGTGAATCTCAACTGACAAAAAAAATACCTTCAAAAGATACAAAATAATCATGATGTAAGTAAGTTTGGACTGACCTGTTCCAGTGGATCCCAGCAGAATCTGGTTGAGGATGAGGACGGCCTGTTTTCTGTGTAGAGCTGACTGCTGGTACAGGTCCTGGAAGTGGTCCACAAGCAGAGACAGGTCCCCTGTGCATGTACACACACACAACATGGAGGCATGTTTAGTAGTTTCCTGTGGAGAGATGACTGCTGGTACAGGTCTAGGAAGTGGTCCACAAGCAGAGTCAAGTCACCTGTACACACACACACACAACATGGAGGCATGTTTAGTAGTTTCCTGTGGAGAGATGACTGCTGGTACAGGTCCTGGAAGTGGTCCACAAGCAGAGTCAAGTCACCTGTACACACACACACACAACATGGAGGTTTAGTAGTTTCCTGTGGAGAGCTGACTGCCGGTACAGGTGTAGGAAGTGGTCTACAAGCAGAGACAGGTCCCCTGTTGTACACACACACAACATGGAGGCATGGTTAGTAGTTTCCTGTGTAGAAATGATAGCTGGTACAGGTCTAGGAAGTGGTCCACAAGCAGAGTCAGGTCACCTGTGCCGACACATAGAACACATCAAAGAAAGAACCATTGCAAGTAAATGCGCCATCATGATTTGGACAGAGAAACTCATCAATCAATCAATCAATGACCTTTATTTATACTGGAAGTTGCCCTGTCGGCCTGAGCCACTCTTCCCAGATCTAGAGGTCCAGTTGAGGGGAGAGGTCACGGGAAAAATAGATAGATAAATTGATACAAAATAACTGTTTACACTAAATGCTTTACAATCATAATATCAAACTCGTAGTGATGGTCCGGTCCATACATCAGAGCTGACAGTTCGAAATCAATCCATGTCGGAAAGCCCGCTCAGATGGAACTCATACATGTCATAGACATAGATTAAATTTTGGAAAATCAATTAAACATATTCTAATGGCATCATGTCAACATATATGATCTTTTTATTTACCAATTACCATTTCTGGCTTTAATTCTGAAACTCGGATAGGCTTCAATCAATTTGAATTGTTATGTTTTATACTCTGTAAAACTTTTACTGTCTTTTCTCTTACTTGACATAAGAACTGGACAAAGACATGTTAAAGTAATACAAATGTAGTAGAAGCTAATACTTGCACAATGGATTACCACACATTTTCCCACGGAATCCAACGAAATACACTGGCAAATGGGCTGTGCAATTAAATGGCTTCTACTGTATTTCTTAGTTAAAAATAATGACCTTACCATAATACCCCAGCAGCTGGCAGATCTGTCTGAGCAGATCGTAGACTCGAGCGTCCCGGAAGTGTCTGAACCGTTTAGTCCTGCTGGACGGGACGTACTGACCGGCGGGGGGACTCTCCAACGGGACTGGGGACATTGTCTTACTCACAGACAAGGCAGGCAGGCCTGAGAAAGGAATGGAGACAACAGAGCTGAACAACATACAGTGATGGAAAACCTACTAAACTGGAATTATCGTAACTCATATATCTGAATACTTTAGATGTTAATAAGTCATGACCAAAGTTTGTTTGACTAATTCTCTATCTATTGAATCAGCCAGCAGGCCCCTTTTTATTAATTGACCTCAGCTCATATTCATGATTACATTACAAGATCTGAAATTAACTATACATCACAGTTTTCATCTTTGATTGTTTTAAGAAACCCTTATAAGTGTAAAGTGACTTTGACGCCTTGTATTGTAGTGACATTCGTACATGAAAAATTTAAACAAATACAAATCAATTTAATGATTACAGATTGGCCTACAACTGACAACGGTTGGGGAGGCAAAAGGCGGTGTGCCCTAGACACAGTGGGTAACAACCCATGGCCTTATAAATGCTATGGGACTGGCTTTAGCTTGTCTTTTTTGCAAACAGATAAAAAAGTACCCACCCCCTCCAGGAGTTCTTTCCCCCACTATTTTGACATCAGTGATGTCCATCTCTAACACCTGCAGCAGGGCCATGGAGAGTCTCCTCAGGTGAGGTGCAGAGTTCAGCAGGGTCGCGACCCTCGACCCCAGCAGCTTCAGGTAACCCTGGGTCAGGGTCAAGGTCGACAGCTTCTTCTCATCGTCTAAAAGGTAAACGTACAGTCAGCCTCCATATCTTAAGTTATCCGTATCTTGCGTTGTCTATATAACCTAGTTCGAAAAACTTACGTCATGTAACCAAATTATTTTCTTGACAGCACATTTTCCAGTTACTATAGTCTTAGGGCTAGCCCTGATAATAGCCTCTGGCTAGTTGGGTAGCCCTGGCTGTATTTGTTACAGCCAAATAAATAAAATAAAAAATCAACAGCAAATAATGCCTGGGCAGCGATGCGCCAGAGAATGGAGGTTTTGGCTGGTAGCTCTAAGCTCTCAAACCAACACAAAACATACAACCATGGTGCCCAAAATCGCAGTGCATCATTGGGAATTCAGTAATTACCGACATGCCAAAATTCAGATAAATCTATCCAAAGAATCTTGACTTATAGCTGCAAACACAGACAACAACAATACCTCTGTTGGAGATCACTGAATTCCTTCACAGAGTAACACCAAACCATCCTCACCTGCGGCCCTCTTCAGCCTGGGTAGGGACGTCGCCAGAGAATGGAGGTTTTGCCGTGCTCTTGTGAGTTCTTGCGGGTGTTAATCACGTGGTTCTCAGACACAATTCCAGCGTATGACGTACGTAATTCACTAACTACCGACATGCCAAAATGCAGACAAATCTATCGAAAGAATCTTGAGTTATAACTGCAAACACAGACAAAAACAATACCACATTTGCAGGTGCCTCACAGAGTAACAACAAACCATTCTCACCTGCTGCCCTCATCAGCCTGGGTAGGGACGTCGCCAGAGAATGGAGGTTCTCCTCCAGTAGTTCCACCAGCGGCCGGGAGCCCAGGTGTTTGTCTGCGTACCTGGTTAGCACCTGGGTACACCTGTCGGACACCTGGGGGTAGTCGTCCCCCACCTGACTCACCAGCAGCTGCAGAAGGGGGGCCGTGCAGCACTGCAGGGTCCTGCAGGGGGAAAAGTGAAAGTGCTGTTAGCAGGTGTTCGTCTGTGTACCTGGTGAGCACCTGGGTACACCTGTCTGCCACCTGGGGGTAGTCATCCCCCACCTGACTCACCAGCAGCTGCAGCAGGGGGGCCGTGCAGCACTGCAGGGTCCTGCAGGGGGAAAAGTGAAAGTGACCAACAACCTACAGGGGGAAAAGTAAATTTTAAAGTTATCAACAGTGTGTTACATAACTTATAGGAGGGGGAGATGCAGTGCTCATAGGTCCTACAGGGGGAAAAGTGAAACTGATCTCAAGCCATTTCAGCCCAATGAACAGGTCAGCTAATCTACCACAGATCACTGGTCATTACAGGGGGAAAATGGAAAGTGATCTTGAACCAGTTTAGCACATCTGAACTTCAGGCCAGCTAGTCCTTTCCTTGTTGTGACATAGAAGCAGGGTTGTAGCCAGCCTGAAATCATCGATTTTTAATGGAAATCCTATCAAGCGTCGAAAGCGCGAGACGCCACACAACGTTTCTAGGGGGTACGGGGTCCCTGAAAATTTGTTAATCTAGACCTTCTGAAAGGCTACTTTCTGCAGTTTGAAGTGTAAATTTTGCTGGTAGACTAAGCTGTTCAATGGCATCTGTTTTGGTGAGAATTGTACAAGGGTTTCAGGTTTTTTATATCTTTACACATTGATTTTTGTCTGTCACAGAGGACGGAATGGGCAATTCTTTTCCCGTCCTCAGCTGCAAAATTCCGTCAAAGGACGGAAAGACGGGTGCTGGCTACAACCCTGAATAGAAGACAACCAAAATATTTACAGGTTCATTGTTAATAATTAAAAAATGAGCCTAAAGGAGGAAATAAGTGAAAGTGAATGCAAGTTAAAGGGGCATTCCACTCCACACGGGAGTGTTATTTTCCGATAGATATTAATTTTAGGAAGTGATAACTGCATACTACTTCACATTATACGATAAAGTACCCAGTCTTCTACTAAACTCCCCAAGTACCCTCTAATTGAATTAATCCTATGGCTGAATACAATGCAAAACTTTTAGGTAAGGTTACAAAACTAATTTCAGGTTCGCTAAGAAATCTCTTCTTGTTCTTGCATTCTTTGATATCTTATGAGCAATTTGCCTTCTCGGTGTGCTTAGCGTACCTCATTTATTCCGAAAATACGTACGATAAACACAGTGTCTATGCGTATAGGGAATGCATGGGTAGGGTCTGCATGTGTTTAGTGAGTGTCATTATTGCACACATCACGTAAGTCATCCCAAGGTGAATTCCACAAAATTCGGCTGATTATGTATTCATTGACACATTATCTATTGGAAAACAAGACTCCCTTCTGGAGTGGAATGCCCCTTTAAAGTATTTTTCTGAATCAGCAGACGTAAATCTAAGCTGAAAACATCACTTTCCCAAAGATTAACAATGATTATTGATTGTTGGATAGATATTTGGAAGGTACTCATTGCTGTACTGTTTTGATGAATGTGTGCTTGATATGACCAGAATGGCCGTTAATGGTAACAAGCACCATTGTACAATATGTTGCAAGTTTCCCTCCCTCCCCAACCCTAATTGCTACATCTTGTGATTCTGAATATATGTGGCAAAAAGTTCAATGCATCAAATCAGCAGCCCCGTTACTGCTTTCAATTGATCTCTACTGGCCACGCCAAATCTATTTGTTGCTTCTCAGATTTTTTCCAAAAGAAACTTGGGCCGGCAGGTTGAAAAAAAAAAAGAAGTTTTTTAAAGGTCTGGGGTGAAGATATACCGCTTGAATAACACACAAAAACAACAGGCTGAGGAGTTTAATAACACGTTTTATATATAGTGAATCCCTTAATTAATTTGTTCCTAATGTGAGTGAGTGAGTGTGTGTGTGCGTGTTCTGAATAAAAACATTATTCAAAGACTGAAATGTTATTGGGTGGGCCGACTACTCACTCTTTGCAGCCAGGGGCTGAATTGCGAGGAGCTTACGATAGGCGGGGCTAAATCGCAAGGGTCTTGAGTGAGCTGCCATTCGGCGCCACCTCAGTACGACAGTAATTGCCCCAGGTGCGGCCAAGGTACTGTAGGTTTTGAACCGCTCACACCGCACCATCACACATGTGGCGGGTTCTTTAACGTGCCTGGGGTATGGCTCTCCCCAGACACGGGACCTCCATTTAACGTCCTATCCGAGGGACAACTCATTTTCACTTGAGTAAAGTGAGGAAAGTCGTGTAAAGTGCCTTTCCCAAGGGCACAAGATCGGCAGCACGGCAGGCGGATTCGATCCCGCAACCTCTCGGTCACGAGGCGAACACAATACCACTGTGCTACGCGGTCCCACTAGTACACATAGTACACACAAATGTGTGTAGTATGTGGCTGTGAATGGCATTATTTACAGTTTTGTGATGGCAAAACCTGTATTATTTTTTCTCTGGACATTTTTTTTGATGATGAAAAAAAAATGGACAGATAAATCCGAGAAGCAACAAAAAAAATTGGTGTGGCCCTAATATAAATACCAGTGGTAGAGAATTGTTCCCCCCAATTCATGTTGCCTATAAGCTAGCAGATCATACATACGTGCAACCTTTGTTAAGAACATAAAAGTCATGCAATTATAAGTCCATTATGCTTTCATTTCAATCAGTGGCAGTTCCCAGTTTCTCACAATAGAATAATTAGACTATTGGCATTGCCCTGCCCACCTCATTGGCTCATTAGCTCGACTGTTCCTTTTGATGGACAGCTGAATGGGTCTATTCACATCCCTGCCGACGGCTACACCCTTCCCTTGGTCACGTCTTTTGTAATTGTTGTGCAGACGCCCAACACCTTGACGTCATCATCGTCGCAATGCGATGGACATCCAACAACAAGCAGACGCCCACAGATACTACGCACACAAGTCATGTACAGTCATCCCCAAGTCCTCAGACAACCTGAGCTCCATTGCAACATCAAGAGCAGTTCCTAAAATCTGCAGGGATTCTGTGCTTCAGTTGCAGAGATTCTGTGCTTCAGCTGCAGGGATTCTGTGCTTCAGTTGCAGGGATTCTGTGCTTCAGTTGCAGGGATTCTGTGCTTCAGTTGCAGGGATTCTGTGCTTCAGTTGCAGGGATTCTGTGCTTCAGTTGCAGGGATTCTGTGCTTCAGTTGTAGGGATTCTGTGCTTCGGTTGCAGGGATCCTGTGCTTCAGTTGCAGGGATTCTGTGCTTCAGTTGCAGGGATTCTGTGCTTCAGTTGCAGGGATTCTGTGCTTCAGTTGCAGGGATTCTGTGCTTCAGTTGCAGGGATTCTGTGCTTCAGTTGGTCCCAGAGGCTGCGGATGACCAGAACCAGCTCCGGCATGTTCAACAACATCTCCGAGCCGTGGCTGCCCACAGCGGGAACACCTGCCCCCGAGTTCCAAACCTTAGTATCCTGCTACCAGTGGTTCTCTCGGAACAAGACTCTATCCGTCGCGCAAGTCGACGAAGTGTGCTCCCTGTACGAGGATATTGTGAGGCTGGGAACAGGCGGCGACCTCATCTTTTGGCTAACAGGGCTTCTCATCATCATAGGTAATGCGGCTGTGCTCTGGGGAATCATTGGCACTCAGGAGCTCCGCACACCTCTCTACTTCTACTATGCAAATCTTGCCATGTCGGACGTTTTGGCAGGAATCGGGCTCCTGTATCGCACTGCAGGGTATGTAGGATACAGTAGAAATCTATATCTATTCATACTGAACTTTGTTAGCTTAATGACGTTTTCTCAGATTATGTCTGCATCAGCTCTATCTGTTCTGTCGGTGAACAGCTATGTTGGTCTGATGTATCCTGTATTCTATCGCAACCACAACAAAAACGGCAACACAAAACGTTTGGCTGGTTTAGTCCTGGCTGGCTCATGGATTGGCTATTCTTTGCTTGTCTTTTCACCCAGTATGGGTTGGAACTGTCTTCAAATGGGGACCTTGACAAATGGAAACTGCATTGCAAATTGCCCCGTTGCTTTCGTCGTCATCTGCGTGTCTATTCTGTTTCTGCTGTGCTGTAACATGCTGTTCACGAACATCAGTCTGTTCATAGCTATCAGGAAAAGAGAAAAGAGAAGGCTTGAACAGGCAACTTCTGACCAAAACAGAGAGGGTGGTACCCAGCAAAACAACGTTGCACAAGACAAGGCGCTCCAAAAGTTCCGAAAAAATGTACACAAGGCAAGGACTGTCATGATCCACGTGGTGGTCTCCTTTGCTTGCTGGCTGTTGGCTGCTGTGCTTGTTGTACTATGCGTGACGTGGCCAGACATGTGTCCCAGTAATCAGTCTTCAGTGTATGCAGCCACGTGTTTGAACTCTGCAATCAACCCCGTAGCGACGCTCATCCGCACGCCGGATTTGAGAAAAGCGATCTGGCGAAAATTGAGGGGTATTTATCGGGTATTTGTCACACTGATTCGAAGACTTGAAAACCGTATGATGCAGCAGGAAGAACTGCCTGGACAAGGAAACGCCCCAGATCTGCAAGGAGACCAGGTAGAAAACATACAAGACACATGTTCTGCAGGAGAGCATTCTGCTTCAGAAAACCGAGGCTGTGTGATCCAGGCACAAGAAAACATACAAGACACATGTTCTGCAGGAGAGCATTCTGCTTCAGAAAACCGAGGCTGTGCGATCCAAGACAACCACAGGCTGGCATGGCCAGCAAGACCTTCCCACCAGGAGCAGAGTAGAAATCTCCCTCTAGGGGAAAATGAATGACACGAACTTTGTAAGAATTTTCCAACCTAACAAATGAACAAACCATTGAAATGAGATGCTGAAGCTGCTCCATAGTGGACAAGAATGGCAAGTACATGTCTGAATATCACTGCTGCAATAAAAATGTTAAACCAAGAAGGTTATAAAAAACACTTCTGTGTTTTTTTTTAACCTCCTTGGTTAAACTATTATAATAATGCTTTTTACTGCGAATGTAATAATTGTATCAAAGACTGTACAGACTTATGTTTTGAAATGGCTAATGAGCACTGTAATGTAAATGAATCAAACAGAATGGAGACATGAATTGTGACTGTAGAAAGTACAAAATGTAAAATGTATAAAAACCTTCTGAAAATAAATGTGATCACAAGCTTATATGTAAGATTATGCATGGACATGTAGATACATGTATTTGAAAGGACATTACATCTGATGAACACTATAATAAAGGAAAGCAGTAAAGTAACGTTATACATTGTAATTGTTATCATCAATTGCATACTTCCAACAGTTTGGCTGATACAGTTGCCAATGCAGGGCTCGAAATACTACCTGTATATGCACGTTAGTGCAGGTGATTTTTTTGCTGTGCAGGTATTTCTGATGTCTACCTGCACCTAACCTGCACCAGGTTATGCACCATGTATTATTGTAAAGTGGATTTTTCTTTGCTGTACAGTCTGTACTGATTGTCATTCTGCAAAAAAGAGATGCAATAAATAATAAAGATGTCAAATGAACAGCTTCCAGTGTGATTTTTCATAATAAAATCCGTAAATACCGGTATACCTATTTTGTTTGTAAAGAAGGTAGTAAATATGTGTACAAAGTGTGGGTTGTTTTATCTACTTTTTGATTATTTTTTAATGGTGCAGGTAAAATTTCTCTGGTGCAGGTTATTTCAAAAGCTACCTGCACCAGTGCAGGTAGACAGAAAAAAGTATTTTGAGCCCTGCAATCATAACAATACACACTCAGTTCATCACTGGGGCATTGTTGTTGCATCTTTCTGGCTCAAGTGAAAATCAACACCCACTCAAAAAATCACAGGTCTTCTTTCATCACTCCACCAACCGTAATTGCTTCTCATTGTGACCAGCATCTCAGCAATTCAACCACCTTCTTTGTTACATTCAATTCTGACACAAGTGTCTTTGATATGAAGCTCTGAACGGTTCTACAGGGGAGACAATAACTTGAAGAAGTTACCACCACCAAACACATTAAGAGTTTCTAAAATCATATCCAGTTTCTTGAGTAACTGCGATTTTTGTGCTGTGTACTACACCAGAAATCTTCTGCATGTACACAAAACAAGTCCATTGGCCAGACTTGCTTGGGGCAAGTCAAAGTGTTGACTATAGCAAGTGCACGTTCTACAAATGTATCCTGTCCTTGCCCAATGTGGGCCTGCGAGATTTTCCATGAGTGTATTTTTTCATGGGCAGATGTGTCACTGGTCTGACTACCGGTAGTCAGACCAGTGACTAAGAAGAATTTCAACTAGACTTAACTTCAGAAAAGCAGACTCACTTATTGCACCTGGAGAGAAGCCTGTGTGCGAACTCCACCAGGGCGAGCCGGACCCTCCAGTTGGGGTGACTCACCGCTCCTGCGATTCTCTGCACCAACACCTGCGGGGGCACAAAGGGCAGGTGAGATTTCCATTAGAAGACCTTTGCAGACAAATCTTATCAAGTACAAGGACTTTTGTGAGATCTAATCTGCAATAATATATACTGACACGAAGGTAGGTACAATGATTTTTACATAATTATAAGTAATGACAACGCAGGTATGTCAATATGGCCACAAATCCAAAATGTTTTTCTTATTTTCTTATTTCAAAGTTTATGACTTGGCAAAGTACATATTGACAACGCCTATTGCACATTTCATAAAATCTGAATGAAATTTGGTGCATGTGCATATGTCATCTATATAATTAAGATACTGTGGCCCAATGTTGCTGTTACAGTAATATTTGAAGGTGTTCTGAGTTACTGGTAGAGATATTCTAGGATGTTGGTTTGGAAATAGTCTTTACATTTCAAAACATGAAGGTACATTGTATTGGTTTATAGAAACGTCTGCATGCAAGTAAGTGCATATTTTATTGAAATTGCAACAAAGCTAGGAAACACCAGGCAGCAATGCTGATTTGGATTATTTTAGGGTATACAGTTTGTGCATAATATTATTTTACAGTACTTAGTATAATGTTGAGTTTTTACCAAAAGTGCCTTGATGACATTTTCATGCCTTGTACAGATGAGATAAAAAATGCACACAAAAAGACCTCACAGTCACCGCTGCTGTTAACATTCCTCACTGATCAAAGCAGGGAACTTACCCACATGGAGACAGACATATTCTGATGGACACAATTTAGCAGAGAGTAAAACAATGTAAAAGCTTCAAGAACTAAAAATCTACAAACTTCCAAACATGTTTTGCACAACTAGGTTTTTAACACCCATTACCAGTATTACATCATCAGCAGATATTCCCAGCTGATAAGACGGGAGAAACGGTACAAAAAGCCGGAGGTTTGACTTCTCTCTTCAGAAGAAACAAGAACTCACTCTGGTGTGGAGAAATCACAGATTTGCCACCATGGTTAAGGTAAGCCCTTACTCTATTTCCTTACTAGTACATGAATCCAGATCCATGAAAGAGACTTAGGAAGTACGATACAGGGGAATGAAAAAGTTTTGCTGGTTGCTAAGTCTTGTTTCAAGAAACACTTATGCCCAAAACTACATTCAATTCATACGTATACAATTGAATATTTAAAGATACATCTAAAAGGGGGCAAACAATCTTGGTGGTGCATTTTGGCCTTGCTAAGACTGACATTCTTGCCCAAACACTGTGGTCAGCTTCATTTGGTACAAGATGGACAACACAAATTTCTCAAAAGCCTAGGTAAGTCCCATGACTGTTCATCATGCAGGGGGAAGCAAGGCAGGAAAAAGACATTTACATTGTAAGATATTCTTTGTTAAAAATCATGTACAATTTTTAGTTACTTTGACCCTTCTAGATCTCTGGCTCTGGCCTTGTTTGAGTAGCTACAAATGTAATCTTGTGCTAACTTAATATAAAGGAAATGACTACATAGAGAATGCCTTAGTCCTGGAGTTGATGAAATAACCCTGAATTCTAACCATTTGGTACTGTACATGTATATCCTTACAGACTCAGACCTTCAGCCTGGTGACTGCCATCTTGCTGGTGGCTGGTGGGGGCACCTATTCTGCTGAGATTCCTCAAACACAGGATGCTCAAGGTATTTACACTATTTTGTACACAATAATATATACCAGTAACCTTAACATAATAGCTTTACCTGAAGAACAATAGCAATGCCACATCTAAAACCATCATTTAGCTTATTGAGGCTTCCGCAAGATTGTCTTCACCACCTTGATAATTTATCTATAGTGAAATGTGCATAACCTACCGGAATGCTTCTTGAATTTACCATGTTTGAAAAAATGTGGTGGTCTTACCCTACACAGCAGAATCATGCACGTTAACATTAATTAGGGAAAAGTTGGGGGGGTGGGGGGGGGGTGGTAGATAATGTTTTTTACATAATTATTATGTTATCAAGTCAGGATGCCCGTTCAGGCGCTGCGTCCAGGTTGCAGTCTGTGATTTTGTGGGTTTGAACCACGCTTCTAGTTCTAACAAAGTGTTTTTTCCTGTTCAACAAATCCCATGATAATTTGACTTTTGACAGAAAATAGACCAATTCAAGACTTTGCTTGATATCTAACCACTCTGTTTTCATGTGATTTTGTTAACATCCAGGCTTCTTTTTTTTTCAAAATATGCCTGGCCAGCTTTTTTCCAAAGCTTTCTTGTTCACATTTAGGCAAAGTTGGGGTGAAGCAAATCATCAAAGTCAAATGCAGCAAAGATGCAATTGATATATAGATGTAGTCTCAAGTATTGAATGTATTTACAGATGAACATTTGAAACACGACGTGGATGTAGCAGCCATGAAGAACAACCCTCCCCCTGGCGCTGCGAACTTTGCTGACTGCTCAGTGCTCTACCCTCTACTCTACTGGACCAACACAGTACAGGATGGAGTCTTCCCTGTCAAACCTGAGTCTAACACCGACCACTTTGACGTGTTCTGTGACATGACTACAGATGGTGGGGGCTGGACTGTCATACAGAGGAGGTTCGAAGGGAGACTCAACTTTGACAGAAAATGGGCAGATTATAAAGATGGGTTTGGGAGGGTCGAGGGGGAACACTGGCTTGGACTGGATAAGATACACAACTTAACATCCCAGAATAGCTATGAGCTATATGTGGAGTTAGGAGACTGGGAAGGTAACTTAGTCCATGCTAAATATGGTACCTTCAGCATTGGTGATGAGAGTACAGATTATACACTCAATATTGGGGGGTACAGTGGGGATGCTGGGGACTCTTTGGCTGTCCATAATGGTATGAAATTCAGTGCTAGGGATAGGGACAATGATGTGTGGAGTAGTGGTCACTGTGCTCAGAAGTTTTCAGGAGGCTGGTGGTATGTCAGATGTGCTCACTCTGCCCTCAACGCAGCCTACTACCAGCCAGAGGACTACCATGGTTATGGCACAGGGACGGGTGTTCTCTGGCGTTACTGGAAAGGTACATACTACTCACTGAAGGCCACCATGATGATGATAAGGCCTAAAAACTTTATCCGCAATCTGTGACTTATGATTGTGTGGTTCATTCTTTCATTCTAACTTCATGTTGTAACACTTTTAGTGTGCAACAGTCTTGAAGAAACAATGTACAATGTCGTACTCCATCTTTGGTTGTTGACTCTGATATTTGAAGGCATAACAGACTTCTTGTTCTTGCCTGATCTGGTATTAGACAATGTTAGTAAAACCACAATTATAAAAAATAATAAAAGGAATGATTTTAAAAAATACCTTGAGTTTGTCTGCAGTACTATTGCACCAGTCCTCCGTTCTTCTGACCTGTAGTGACCTCAGCCTCTCACTGACGTCACATGACTCCATGCTTTGTTGTGATTGGCTGTCGCCCACTGAGCTGTCACTCATCACCATGGTAACAATGCTGGACCATGCTTCTGTTGCACACTGTGGTTTAATAGAAGACATTTTCAAAATAAGTTTAGATAGAGAAGAGACAGTATAATGTTTTAATCAAACATAAAAGCTCGTCTATGTCAGTGCACAGTGTATTATGTATGCGGAAGTCAATGATGTTTGAAGACTGGTAATCTCTACATGACCTATACATCTACAAGGAGACCAAAATACAAAAAAATAGGCACAGTTTTCAAATAGTGCATCTTCTGGGTTGTATGGTAACTTATTCTGTTCCAATAAAGATTAAACTACAAGTTAGTACAACTCTTCACAGTTTCCCTATGGTACATTTTAAGTTTTCAATAAGAATAGACTGAATTGCGGCTACAAACTTTAAGAAACAACACTTCTCACCACAAGAAGACTAACTCACCATTTGTTGCAAATTATAAAAAAACATATGCTCAGAGAGAAAGTTTCTCACTTCAGACTTACCACAGTGACAGCATGTCCCTGTTTGGCATCTCCCATGATGACCCTACAGAGGGTCATCGTAATCCCAGGTAGGAAGGAAGCAAAGCTGTCGGCTATCTGCCTCTCCAGACTGGGGGTGAGGTGTTCACAACCTACATGAAAGTTAAAACACAAGAGAATAATGGATCCAACCATTCTCTTCTTCCAGCAAACAGACATCTGTAAGACACGTGTACAATATTTGTTCATTCTACATTCATTCACTCACTCAATCGCACATTCATCCATCCATCCATCCATGCAATACATCTTTTTAAATTTTCCTATATGCCAATTTGATCTGGGGTCTTGAAGGTAGACACTATATAAACACACCGTACATGAGCCCAAACGTAAGCATGATTAAGATGAGTGGAACGACCAGGAGGAAAATTTGCATCCGGCTATATTCACACCCTGAAACTGATTATGTTTATGAGTGTATAAATTTTCCCTCAGATTATTGCTGATCTCCAAGCTCAGAATAATTCTTCTTTCTTCAATATCTGACAACTGACATACATTGTATCATCGTTAACTTGGCCAGTTCGTTTACATGGGCTCTCACCAGAGTGACAGCCTGCTAGAACCATCAGGCATTCCATGGTCTCCAACCGCAGTTTCCTGGCACCCTCCTGCTCTGCGAGGGCCAGCAGAACGGACACAGCGTGGCCAATCAGAGGCAGGTATTTTACCGAGTACAGGCTCACCAGGAGGCTGGTGTGAGAAAAGAATATTGCATAAGATAATGTAAAAAATAAATTCTAAGATGGCAAATTTCACCGCCTTATTTCTGTTGGGCAAGCAGACAATACTGGCTCGTTCTCATTTAAATGTCGAAATGCTGTCGCCTGACTTTACGGCTTGATATGGAGAAAATTATAGACAACATCACTGGTTCCTTCATTTTTCCATAACCCCTGTAATGTTTTACAAAAGATGCACAACAACATTCGTATTGGTTGATGGCTTAGACGGTTATTATAGCCACGGATCGGATTTCACACCCTAAAAAATGGCTGTCGCCTGAGAAGAAACGAAGAATTCAAATAGTAGCCAAAAATGTAACAATTCAGTTCCCAGAATAATTGTTCGGCAGGTGAAACCAGCTACCAAGGCCCTCTGCCCGATCACGTCAGATCGCTCCTGTCACTGATCTTGGAGGCTGTGTGAGGTGGTTTATGCCTGTCGCCAGATTCTGTAACAAACGTTACCACCACGAGTACGATGGTTGCCACGGTTTTATTATCCACGTATAAGACTAGAAATGACCGTTTTTGTGACGCTGCACAGTTTTTCTGGCTTCCTAAAGAAACAAGAAAGGGTTGTTGACTGTTATTTGTATCCCACCTTGCTTAACAGAATGTTGAAATGTACAGAAATGACTATAACAAACGTTACCATTGTTCAATACTGTCTAAGCTTTCTATTTAACTTGGTGTAAACAAGGTATCCACTTTTCAAATGTCCCTTGGGACATCCACGTATACCTAAATGATGTCGTCAATAAGGTAAGTCCTTTAGAAGAAAACAGGGTAAAGTCTACTGTTGTAACAAACGTTACCGGTAACGTTTGTTACCTGCCCTGTAATGTATTACCAATGGGACCGAAAATAATAAGTTGCCATTTTTTGGCTATGGTTAAAAGAGGAATTTTCCTAAACAACCAGGTAGTTTTCACTGAAAATAAAGCCGATTTATTTTTCGACCAAAAAAAGGCCATTTTCGACATTTCAATGAGAACGAGTGTACTGTAAATGCATTTAAGTTTTTAAGTTTGTGGGGATTTAATTTTGCGGTAGCAGGAAAAATGACTTTTCACGGTGGTTTTAATTTCGCGGTAGCACCATGCTCTGTAGTCTCTTACTGCCATGGATAAATGATCACGGTGGTTTTAAGTTCGTGGTGAAGATGCCACTGCAAAAACCACGAACATTAAACCACCGCGAACATTTCTGCATTTACAGTAGTCACTCTATGCAGCCAGTGGCTGAATTGCAATCAGCTAATAATAAGAGGGGCTAAATTGCAAGGGTCTGGAGCAGCTGCCATTCGGTGCTAATATTTGGCACCCAAGTTCAGCCCTCACATGTCTGTCAAAAAACAATCATGGTTAACAACACAAACAAGCCCATACGATTTGCATTTGTATTCTATGGATGTCCACATGTATTCACCCATGACTGTGACCTACTGACCTGGAGTCTGCAGCCAATAGAAGACTCTTCAATGTTGTGACGACGGCCAGCTTCACTTCCTCGCTCAGATCAGCAACTGGGTACGTACGGAAAGAGCATGAAGTTTGCACATGTCATTAACACATAACATAACAGAGACATCACATTACACACTGATAAAGATAAATTTGTAAGTTGCATCAAGCTTCAAGACAGGGTTCTAGCTAGTGCATTTTAGCGTAGTGGGCCACTACGCTAAAATTTGTGACCCCTACGCTAAAATAAGGGCCACTATGCTAATTCTTAACTAGTGTAGTGGTGCTTTGCAGTCATTTGCTTGTTCAACAATGACTAATCAATGTCTGAACAATGAAAAATGATGATATGCCACTCAATACTGACCCCAAAATCCTAACTTTTAACTCTACATCTTCAAATCTCACTGTGGAAGGACCAAGACCCCCCTTTCACACCAATCTCCTGATTAGTCCCTTCGCTACCATGTCATTCCCACTACGCTAAAATAAAATCCTGGCTAGAACCCTGCAAGATGTCAGTGCTGGATAATTTCAAAGGTTTGGACATGACTGGAAAGAGTCACATCATCCATTGGATAGCTTACATACAGCCAGCAGGCTTTAGGCATTATCCTCAATTTTAGGCATATCAAAAATCTGCACATAAAAGAACCCAAAACACTAACATGCACAGGGATGAAAAGGCAGGGTTCTCCCCAGAATTTTTTAGTATAGTGGAGGGGCTGGCAAAAATAACCCGCACCAACGCGCTGCGCTTTCATGAAAATGGGTTCATTTTGCAATGACAGAGGGTTTCAAATACTACAAGTATAATATATTGTTGTGATTCCTTTGTTGTGAAGTGGCAAAATGACTATTGTTTTGATCATTGCTCATTCACAAGTTTTTGCAGACTGTAAAAGTGATGCCACTTGGCACAAACATCTGTGAATTGTCATTAATTTTAGCAAAACTAACAAAGAAAATAGGGAAGAAACACACTAAATTTGAAAAATAGTATAGTGGCGCTGGATGAGAGTATAGTGGAGGGCCTCCCTTATTCCACCCTCTGGGGAGAACCCTGAAAGGGGAACTTTGTGCTGTTACAAGGATGCTATACTGTTTCCTAAATAGCTCTGAGATTATTCAATTTTGAAGCAAATGTTAGGGTTGAGTTGTTGTCAAATAGGTTGAACAGTCCTCATTTTTTGTAGAACATTACAATCCTCTCCCCAACATCTGCTTGGAGATTAGGTGCCATGACCTTGGATGAACATCCATACCTTGTCCATTGTTGCTGGGTGAACTGAGAAGGACGCAGAGCTGGGTGAAGGTGTCCTCTAACATGTCCCAGTGGTGAACCTGGGTGTGCTGAAACACGTGGGTCATGCACTCCAGCACAGCCTGGGTTAGTCTCTCATGCCTGGAAACAACAGTGGAAGTACATAGTGGGTTATAATCTGAACGTGGGTGTGTTGGAACACGTGGGTCATGCACTCCAGCACAGCCTGGGTTAGCCTCTCATGTCTGGAACAACAGTGGAAGGCCACAGTGTGTTATAGTTTGAACGTGGGTGTGCTGGAACACGTGGGTGATGCACTCAAGCACAGCCTGGGTTAGCCTCTCATGTCTGGAACAACAGTGGAAGGCCACAGTGTGTTATAGTTTGAACGTGGGTGTGCTGGAACACGTGGGTCATGCACTCCAGCACAGCCTGGGTTAGTCTCTTGTGTCTGGAAACAACAGTGGAAGTACATAGTGGGTTATGGTCTGAACGTGGGTGTGCTGAAATACATGGGTCATGCACTCCAGCACATACAGCCTGGGTCAGTCTCTTGTGTCTGGGTTTGTTAAACTTTGTATGCTAAGACTTATAATTATCTTACTTTTTAGCTAGCTTTTTTTAATTCAGAAATCCATGCATACAAACACATGCACACACTCATACGTAAACACACACTGCGCAAATTATCACACACACACACACATGTACACGCACACGCACGCACAAGCACATGCACAAACACACACACACACACGGACACGCACACACACTCATACACGCACGCACACACACACAGACACACACACACTAACACACATACACACACGTGGAAAAACTAAACTTTACTTAACCAACACTAAGATTAATTGGGACTTACCCCAAATTTTCAGCCGACTCCGTCAGCCTTGTTCACGGAATGGACCCGTCTGCTGTAACTTCCGGACGTGACGTCAGGGACAAACGACTGCAGCAGAGGGTCGTAGATGCCAGATAACCTGTGTCGCCCCCCGTCTCTGTTTAGTGATGGACAGTGGGCACGAATGTACACAGCCTCCTTTATTCCTCTTGCAAAGAACTCCGGCTCTGAGTCAAGGATTTTGACTTTTTCAAGAGAAACTGAGTGTCCTGGCGACTCAATGTGTATATGTTTGGACACTTCCGAGCCCACAGAACTTGGTCGCTGGTGTTCCAGGAATCTCGTTTTTAATGCGCGCTCTGTTTCTCCGATATACGATTCCTTGCACTGACCTTTGTTTGTATTACCTTGGCAACGTATATGGTAGACTACTCTACATTTGCTCTCCCTAGGTGTTTTGTCTTTCGGTGATACAAGTAATTTTCTTAGAGTCTGGGTCGGTTTGAAGCAGGTCTTTATTCCATATTTCCCGAAGGTCCTACGTAGTGCTTCAGAAATACCCTTAGAATACGGCAAGACCACTAACCCCTTGTTAGGTTTGGAAGAGGTGGTTTTCGTAGTTTGTACTGACTGGGGTGGCTTAGGTGTAGTGGCCTTTTCGATGGCCCAATCGGGGTAACCACACCGTTTTAGGGACTGGATCACGTGATCCTTCTCCTCCTCTTTGTCCTGGGGATCAGTGATAATGGTCTCTGCCCGATGGAACAGGGTGCGAATGACCCCTAGTTTGAAGAAAAGTTCAAGTACTGATCAGTGTGGGTTTTCTTTCTGTAAATTCTGATCTGCAGCGAGCCGTCCTCTTTTATAACTGTAAGAGTGTCCAAAAAAGCTAAGGAGTTGTTCTGCTGTTGTTCAAAAGTGAACTTAATGTCCCAGGTTGTCACAGGTTATCTGGCATCTACGACCCTCTGCTGCAGTCGTTTGTCCCTGACGTCACGTCCGGAAGTTACAGCAGACGGGTCCATTCCGTGAACAAGGCTGACGGAGTCGGCTGAAAATTTGGGGTAAGTCCCAATTAATCTTAGTGTTGGTTAAGTAAAGTTTAGTTTTTCCACAATGTCATTTACCAACACAGATGAACTTTCATGCTAATAACACATACACACACACGCGCGCGCGCGCGCACACACACACACACACACACACACACTCACACACACACACACACACTGTACACACACACAGACACACACACACAGACACACACTCACATACATACACACACACACACACGCACACACACACACACTCACACACGCACACACACACACACACACTCACACACACACACAGACACACACACAGACACACACATACATACACACACACTCACACACGCACACACTCACATACATGTAACGTTACATACACACACACTCACACACACACACACGCACGTAACACACGCACACACGCACGTAACACACGCACATAAACCAAGACAAACTCACAGTCGCTGTTTCTGTTTGAGGACGATCCTGAGAGGAAACAGCGCGTACTCCTGCAGCTGCTGAACATCCTCCTCCGCGGTTTCTTCAAGAAGTTTCCTCAACTCCGAGACGTTCTGCACCGTCTGCTGTTTCGTCAGTTGAACACAACACGGTCTAAGACGGCGAAACGCTTCCTTCGTTGACTCCGTCATACTTTTCCTGAGGCGTTAGCTTTACTTGGCTTTATCAAGAGTTACTTTGAGCCGTAAGAAGACTGGAAACTGTCAAAAAGAACGGGAAAATGCAAAAGTCGCAGACGAAAGTGGACAACGTGCTTCTTTTTGTCCACACGACGCCATCTTGCTCGGGTCAGAGGTCAGCGTAACAAAAAATGGCGCGAAAATTTAAAACCTGCTTCGGAAGCAAAACCAAGCAGATGTTGGGAGATGAAGTTGCGACATTTTCGGATTGGCCAGCTTTTGTCTTATTTTTCGCTATATGCTACATAGATTGCGTAGAAAATCACGATGGAAAAATTTGACAGCTTATAACGTCATTGGTGTTGGCAACACAAGTGGTAACAAACATAATTATTCTGTGATCTGCACTCTCTGTTATATTTTCGTAGCATTCCTTATATATACGCACACACACACACACACACACACACACACACACACACACACACACACACACACATACACACACACACACACACATATATATATATATATATATATATATATATATATATATATGTGTGTGTGTGTATATATATGTGTGTGTGTGTGTGTGTGTATGTGTATGTGTATGTATATAACGTTATATACATACATAACGTTATATACGTATCTCACATCTTTCTCACTACAGTCACCCCTTAGTAAGACAGCCGGAGCCATATAATTCCCGTTTACAACTTTTATTCAGTCTGTCACACAGACCGGTTTCACCAATGTGGTTTCTTTAGTGGTCCAGGCTCAAATGAGCACAGTCTACAAACATTTGCGAACAGCAAGAAAACCTCTACAACTTGGTTTAGGCTTGTTACAAAGGAAATTCCATCAATGAGTACTAACAGTTCCGGCATGGTGCTTTTTTCGGCCGTTTACTACGACAGAAGGAAGTCTGTCTATTGTGTAAATAGTGTTTGTACGAAACGTGCAAGAAACAGGCAACAGACTTGATGCGGTCAAATTAGCAGATATCCCCTTTCTAGAGTGTTGACATAAAGGAATTCGATAAGATCTGTAAATTCTCTCACTTTGGCGCGTTGGTACACCCGATCCCTCGATCTCGGAAGTTAAGCAACGCGACGGTCCGGACAGTGCTTGGATGGGGGACCAACCAAGGACGTCCGGATTGCTGTAGCCTCACGAAGTTTTCCACGAAATCGTCTTCCGGGAGGGACGTAAAACGGGGGTCCCGTGCTCGAGGAGGTGCCTCGACCACGTTAAACAGCCTCATTACTCATACTTTGGGTACCTACTGGCTGGCAAAATACACCAGATGATTATTAAAAGCTGAAGTGACTACCATTGTACAGTACGTGATCCATTGCTTTCGTGCCCATTCACTTTTCTTCTATTAGTTTCTATTTGACTTTTAATCAGGTGCAGAAAACAACGTGCTGATTTTCTCTGTTGCTATGACCACAGGTTTCACGTTTTGCTGGTCAGTTTTGCTGTGGATGGCCGGAGAGCCGCTGGACAGTGGTGGTGAGAGTTCCGCCTGTCGCCTACGGACGTCCTGAAAAACATGAACAGAAATGACAGGGATGAGATGTGGAGTGATGTGTTTTGACATGGTTTTTAACAAGAGCGTCGATGGTCTAACGTGCTTAGTTCGATGAATACTTGTGGCATGTTTAAAAGATGGAAATGTGTCAGGAAATGGGACGGTAAGAGCCAGTACCTGGGACAGCCTGGCATATGAAGCGATGCGCAATGTCGCATTGGCCGTCGTTCCACTTGTCTTTCGAGCTTGAGTTGTAACTAACGCAATGTTGCTTGCCCCAAGTGTTGTTCGGTTGTCGCGGAGCCCAGAAGGTGTACGCCCCAAGTGCAGAACCATCCACCCACTCAAAGCTTCCCTCTACGCGCCGATCGTGCAGGCCGAACCAGAAGGCTCTCTTGGCGCTCACGGACTTGTACAAGGAGATCAGGTAGGCGTTGGTCTCAGCGTCTCGGGGCATGGCGAGGGTGCCGCCGTCTTCACCACAGGCTGCGGCCGCTCCGCTGAAGGTCTTCACTGTGTTGAAGGCCTTGTAGCAGATTCCACGGAACTTTGCGTAACCTTCAGGACAAGACACTGCCAAAAAAAGTCAACAACAAAGTTTTGTGCCATTGAAAA